>NC_051040.1:23409768-23615062 GCF_904848185.1 Acanthopagrus latus | reverse complement strand
CTTAAGGAAATATGACTCATACTGTAGCTTTTATCACAGTTAGAGCACCAGAGTCCAAACAGCTTTGCTGTTGTAAAAAACTGTAGTGATGGATATGCTTCAGGGATCTGAGGGTGTGTTGAACCCCAAAGTGCATCCAATCAGATGCATTAACCAGAGGATCCATCATGTTCTCCATGGAGGTATCATCGATGGTGTCGTGTACTTTAGGAAATGATGGATTGTGATAATTCTCTCTTTGGGAAAGTCAATTGAATTCGACCGTCTGAAGTGCAGATAAATCTCTGTCAAGTGGAGTTTCTACTGTTTGTCCTCAGGGTGCTGGCCCGTGTTGTTTCTTTCTCACTGTGTCTTTCTCTCTCTGTCTTGGTAATTTATAATCCTGACTGTGTTAAAATGCAAAATATCAGCAGAGCTCTGCAGCGTAGAGAAACAGTCCTACTGCATGAAGATAAACAGATCCTCCTGACAGAAAATGACTTTTGAACTCTGAAGAAAAGATGCTGTTTATTTTTATCATTCCTGCTAAACATGTGAGCAACATGAAGTCTGATACAATTCACACTGTAGTTTATAGGACTGTAAATGTTGGAACAATATATTATTGATTTATTAATGTAGTTGTTTGAAAATGTGAAGACCTTGCTGAAGGAGTTTCCTTTGCTGAATGTGAGATTCATCAACATCATGTGAAGGAAAACGAACATTTCTGTGAACACGTGATTCAAATGAATATTCACTGAGGTGCCGACATTTGTTGCGATGATTGCTTGTGTTCAGTGGAGGTGGTGAAACCTGGAGGAGGAGATTCTTCTCCTCTGTCTGCCACGCTTCATGTGCTGTCTAATTAACACTGAATCCAAAGGAGCTCAGAGCACATGAAGCCTTCAGTGTGGCTCATTTAAAGTTCTCTCGAGGAAGACAAATGTGCACGACATTACAGATATTATATCTTAAACAGTAACCTTAACTCACTGTCCTCAAACACAGTCACACTGCATATATAATGAATTTAGACATTCAGTGTTTCCTAACCAACAGTTGCTCTCTGTCTCCAGCCAGAGTGTGTGTGACTGTCAGCGAGCTGTCAGTCTGCAGGGAGTTCAGGCCAGCTCTTCTCTCTGCTCTGCTGCAAACAGCCAGGCTGTTTCCTGACGCCTGTCACAGGACCAGATGCTCCTGTTCACATGATCACTACAAGCTCCGTCCTACCAGCCACCCCGACAGCAGGGAGCGCTGGGTGAAGAGGAAATGTTCATGTCAGTGTCGTTCTGTCGGCCTGCAGAACGATGATCATAAGGTGTGTTTCACTGAAGAGTCTGACATAAAGACCAGGGGGAGGATGTACTGTTGAACCGTTTCATGGACTAATTGCTCCGTCAGTCACAGAGCAGCAGAGAGAACAACTGTGAAGACGCTGGACTCCATTTCAACCAGACAGAATCACTGTGGCTCAAACACTGCAGGAGTGTTCAGTATGTACAAGTATCTGTGTGTCTGTGCTGAACACGTGCGCGACTCTTCATGTCACTGAGAGTCGAGCAGTAAAACTCTTCTCCATGATGTTCAGACTCAGACTGTCAGCAGGTCAATATAGGAGAGCAGAGCACAAATCTCCCTGATTGTGTTTTCACACACTCTCCTTGTTTTCCTTGTTGAGAAAGCTGATCATGTTTGAACAAAAGGTGAACATTAGAATAAAAGCTTCTTCTGCCAGTCATTGTTCTCAGCTCTACAAGTCCAGAGCTGTTTAACAGAGAGTGGGAGAGGAAAAGCCAGAGACAGACACTCAGTACTCCACTACTGGACTGTGTGCAGAGGACACAGATCTCTGCTGGGGGAGATTTTATCTTCCTTCTCTCTCTTTGTTTCTTCTTCTGTCTCACATTTCTCTCTCGCTCCATCTTTCCCTCTCTGTATCCATCGTTCTCTCTCTCCCTCTCTCTCTCCAGTGATAGATAGATGTATCAGGGCTTCATTACTTTCAGTCCTGCTGCAGTTCCATCTCATCAGTCACATCCATTATGCTGCATTCAGACTGTTTTATAATATATATTTTTCTAAGCAAACATTGGTTAAAGGTAATAGAAAAATGAGACCTGATTCTGGTAATTAGTTTGAGGAGGAGGAGCAGTGAGTGAGATAAAGTGCTCGAGGCAAAGAGCAAAGAAAAAAAAAGAAGACGTTACGATGACATATAGTGAATGTCTGAAATTATAAATCAAAGAACTGAAGTACACAGAAGATCAATGTTGCTTCTGGAGCTGACGATTTGTGTTGACCACACAAGGTGAGAGTGTTTTCTCCAAGCTCTCCAATCATACAGAAAATGTTTAGAAAGTAGAAAATGTAACACTGATGGCAGTAAAGATCCCAGTTTGTATCAGTTCAAATCAACTCAAACGTCTCAGAGACACAACATCTCCTCATCCAGCTGCTGCTGAGACTGATGAACAGCAGCACTCACCTTCAGGACCAGTCTGCATGACAGCTGAAGACAGAAAGGTCAATAAATGTCTTTCAGGGACAAAAGAGTGTCTACATCAGTCACTGCAGCACATCAACTGAAGTAAAGATCAAAAATGCTCCATTTTCTTTCTGCTCCAACAATTTTATTTGATGACATCACAACAGTTTTCATAATTTGCCTCATGATAGATGATTTTTTGTGCACACTGTTCATCCTTAAATGACACGAGTGTGGACGAGAGATAGATGGATGTATCTGTTGTCTTTAATCACAAACAGCAGATGCTCCCTGCCTGCATGTGTTCTGTATTTACTGGAATCTGACAGTTTTAACCACAGAAGTGTGGATCAATGCAGCGCTGCAGGAGAAATGTTTGGCTGTGACTGAATAATAATCCTTCATCCTCCTGTTCACTGGAAGAATGAGAGTCAAACAAAGGATGGATACTGTGTGTGTGAATCACAGAGTGATGACTGTCAGACCTCAGATGAAGCTAGTGACCATTAGTAAACTAAGTTAAACTACCTGAAACCTAAAACTAGCAGGAACTTTCATGAAGTTTACATTTCAGGGTCAGGGTTAACCCTAACCCCAGTGCAGTTTATCTCAACCTCCAGTGAAAACTAACATTTAACTCATTGTATGTGACTGTATCTCCTCACCTCCAAAGGTCCATATAGTGGAAACACATGCTGATCTCTGAGACAAACTGATGCTGCTTTACTTTTCCTCTGTCGAGACACTCAGCCAGCTGCAGTCTGACATGAGAAATATAGAACAGCCAGACAAGTTTAACAGAGCCAAACTGTTGGATGGCTGCCGGCCTGTATTACATCATAGACACTCACACAGGAGGAGGACTCAACAGTTATAATCAATACTGCATGTATACAGCAGCAGGAGCTTCTGACTGCATGTTCACTTCCCTCCATGAATATTTCATCCTGTTCTGCACACACTCAGTGAAACTGTCAAACAGTCTTATATTGTCATCGACTGATGACGCGTCCAGTTTTCATCTTTTCTCTTCATCACTCCTTCATGAAGCCGTATGTTCATGTAATCTGATTCACTTCATGTTCAAGTAAAATCTGATTCAAGTCATACAGGAATACACAGCTTCCTGATTTGTGTTACTATGTTACTCCATTTGTTTACAGTGACAAAGTGATTATTGTCACATCACAGACAGTTTCTAATTCATCTCCTCCACTTGTTTCTCTCTCATAAAGCTTCTCTGACAAACACAGCAGCCATGATAAATGATGAGCAGCCTCGTTAGAGGAAGACAGAGGAGGTGGAACAGCTACCTGTGATTATAATGATACTCAGCAGATGAAGAGCACTTACACACTGAAAAAAGAACAATGAGAGCAGCTTGTTGACTTCAGTGAGAAGTTAAAAGACCAGAGTGAAGCTGAATCAAAGAGTGAAGCAGATGCTGCTTCTCAGACAGAGACTGGTTCACACAGATGTTTACTACGACACATACATGATGGTTTTATTTTGAAAGGAGCCAGTGTGACAGTTACAAGTGGTTATATGAACCCTGCTGTCTTTGAGTAACACACACAGTAATGAGTGTGTGTTGGAGGCAGGTGGCAGCTTTTGTATGTTGGCACAGTTGGACGTCTCATCATCTGGTGTGGGAATCATTTTACAAAACAAAAATCTTATCAGCTCTCCATTTGTATTCTGAGCACAGTTCAGGTCTCGTGATCATGTTCAGAGTTTGTGCTGCTCTGACATCACAGTTACATGTTAACTGTTGACATTGTGACGTTTTTGACTCATTCTAACTCTAACAGATGATTCACAGCACAGTGGAACACTTTGGTCCACAGGGAGTGTTGACATCTGACTTTGGACACAAGAAGAAATCTCACTGGATGACATGAGGGCTGGTGTCTCTAAAGAAGAGAACAATGTGAGTTAACAGAGACGGAATAATAAATCTCTGCCTCACTGCCTTTAAATTACAGCGTGATGTTTCTTTGCTGTGAGTGAACCAACAGCTGCTGCATCACTTCATAAAGGAGAGAACGGAGGAGAGAAGATGATCGATAGCCACTGAGAGGAGAATAGTGGGATGTTGCTGTGACTGTGGTCTCAGTGTTCAGTCATCTGAAACATCAACAGGTTTAGATAAACAGTCGCTGATGTGAAGGCTCATTCGTTTAAAGCTGCACATTAATGATGTCACAGCAGAAACTCTGTCAGAAATGGACTGGAATTCTATTTTCACACAGACGAAGAAAACCTCACTTTAGAAAAACACAAACAACACATCATTAAAATGTGGGCCGGTGTGACTCAAAGGCTTTTTCATGTGTTATCTGTTCTAAACTTCACAGACACAGCAGGCCGCTGAGAACTGAAGAAAAAAGGTGAGACGTGAAAAAAAAGTGATCAGTGATGCTTTTGTGAACACAATAAAAAGTGGAACACCAGCGTTACACTGCTGCTCGTCTCCCACATGTTACTTCAGGTGATGCTGCAGTACAGCAGCTCTCCACATGTTTCTGCTGCCATGTAAAATTAAAGCTGTTCCACAGAACAGAGGTCAGAACCAGGACCCTGAGGACGACCCTCCACTGGAACTCTGGACCTCTCAGGTACTGACAGCTTGTGCAGCAAACTCCACCTGAACCCAGCAGCACTCTGGACGACCCAGTATGTCTGAACCCTCCTACTGCAGACATCCTGCCCTGCACACAGACAGCCTGCTCTGCCTGCCTGATGTAACTAAATAACAGCTCTGGTGAAAAAGTTCTCCTTGTCTGGGACTTTTGTTCAGCTCTCAGAATGTTTGTTTCTCTGGAGACGTTTCTACTGGTCACAGCAAGAGAAGCACAGGTGTGATTAATCACACTAACGAGGTTCTGTTCCACTGTAGTATGTGGTTCAGTCAGTGAGAGAGCAAACACACTAACAGAGCCCAGCAACCAGCGTTAGTGTCATTAATGACACCTGACACTTTCCTGCTGCCACGTCTCACAGTATGAGCCATGCAAAAGTCACAGAACTGCTGGTGAAAGATTCAACTGTGTTTGCTGAGTTCTTCTCTCAATACATGAGAAAATTCATCTGTCACTCCTCATCCTGATGTGTTTGTTCCTGTAAAAGTTGTCTCATTATTATTATCTATGAAATGAGATGGAACACCTGCATGTTTTAGTCATAACCAGTAAGGTGTTCTTCTTTCCTCTTCTATTATTCAAATGTTACAGCTTGTTGCACATATTTGTCTTGTGGATCTGAATTTATAGTCATATTGATACCTCTCCCAGTTTATTGTCCATCACCTCTCCATCTCTTTTTACATCATTGTCCCATCAGACCGGCTTGTTGGAGCAGCAGAGGAGGAGAGAGACGGTGAGGAACAACACTGTCATGTTATTCAGTGTTTTTAAGGTCACCACACCAAACAAGGTTTTTAAAAACCCTGTGGTGAAGAAGCTGTTGACCAGCAGAGATGACACCAGCAGGAGGTGGCTGATGTAATGAATGTCACACTTTGTATGTTTTGTTTTGTATGTCTGGCCTTCACCCAGGTAACTGACTCCGGGTTTCTCTAGACTGGAATCTCTTCCTGAACAGAATAAAGCAGAAAAACAGCTCAACAGCTGAAATAAACAACCTGCTGAGAAGCAGCATCATGGTCAAGGCAGGAGGAGACGTCAGGTTTAGGAGCTCATAATCAAAGTCTTAAGAACGAACTAAGAAGAGGAGCCGAAGTTGTAGAGAGAGGATGAGAATGAGGCTGTGTGACCTGGATGATGGCCTAAAGCTTTAAACTATAACAAAATACCACATTCACTTTTATTTTGGCCAGTAGAGATTTAGTATTACACAGAGACTTGACAACATTATAACTGATCAGTTTCAACAAAACATTAGTACTTTGACTTCAACCCAAATTTATACTGAAGAACTGTTTGTTATCAGTGTGAAACTAAAACACAGCATTCATTCAGTTTCTGCTTTGGTTCAAATTAAAGGCAGTGAAAAGCTCAGCTGCAGTCTGTGTGTGTGTGTGTGTGTGTGTGTGTGTGTGTGTGTGTGTGTGTGTGTGTGTGTGTGTGTGTGTGTGGTCCGTCCTCGACCCCCCACTGAGCCGCTGAGGTGGAGGCTGTTCAAATAACTGTAATTAGGAGGAAACAGCTCAGTGACAGGGCTGCTCTGTACTCACCTTAGCAACGTTTCCATCAGACACAAACAGTCCAATAGATGATTTAACATGAGAGCTGTTAGATCAGATCTGACATTTGACATGAGATCCACAGTTTGCATCAGATGGTCTGATTAGAAATGAGGTTCAGTTCACTGAGTTTTCAGTCTGTTTGATATGGAAACAAAAGGATCACATCATAAATATGTTTGTTTATAATGTTGTTTACAGACTGCAGTGTGAGAGTTCATCCATACACACACAATACATCCATTACTGTGTTGTCTTTATTCACAATATGAAGGATGAAACTCACACATGTTCACACTCTGTTTCACCTGGAAAACACTTCTCAGAGTCATGTACCAGACCTGCTGAGACATGTCATTATGAAAGTACTGTCTGTGTTTCCTCAGTCATCTGCTGTGTGAAGCCCTGTGAAGTGTAACTTGAAGTCAGCATACAGTCATACTGTCTCTGCTCAGAGAGCTCACACACCTTGTAGAGATGGTGTGATGGGCAGAGCTGACCAAGTATTGTGTGTCTAACTGTTATTATATAGAGTGAGTGAAGAGAAGCATCAACAGTGTGTGAAGACAGACAGATGAATGTTGAGCTGTGCAAACAAGTTGTTGTGCATGATGAGATGACACTAACACACACACACACACACACACACACACACACACACACACACACACACACACACACACACTGCACTTATTTTAGGGAGAAGGTGAATGCAAATGAGACTGAACATCTCGGAGCTGAAGAGAGAGAAAGGAGAGAACGAGGGAGGAGAACAAGGATGGAAAGGTGAGAGCGTCACAGCCCACGAGTGACTCTGCATTCATGGAGGAAACAAACTGTTCTGAATGTTGCTGTGAACACTGTGAGAGGCAAAGACAGAGCAGAGGAGAAGACAGAGCACAGCCACAAACAGCCACTGGCAGCTCAGCATGAACAGGAAACATGTTTCCCTTTAAAACTGTCAGAAAGAGATAAAAGCCTCTCTGGTCAAATGTTCTGCTGAAAGAAACGTCTCTCTTCTTTTACATCATACGAGATTAATATTCACAGAAACAAGCATCACACTGAGACATTACTGTATATTTTATACAAAACTAAAGGAAGTCTTCATTTTTTTATGTCGTGCTGAAAGTACTGATGGACAAAATGTCTTAAGAGGTAAAGATGCAGGTACTGAATCATTGGACCTTGATGTTTTTGTTTTAATTGTTCATGTTAAAAATGATGAAGCTTCTGTCCTTTATGAAAGCTCCTGTAACACTCACTTCCATTCAACATATGTGAATCAATCTTTAGTTCACTCAGGAATCACTGCGTCTCTTCTCAAGAGCATGAAAAGAGAAAATAGATAAATGTCTTCCTGTTTCCTCTCCTAAAGAAACTGCTGTCTTCTTTAAGGCTCCTGCTGACAGGAAATGTGTCAGTGAACACATGAACGCCACATGTACTAGACTGTATGTCTGACCTGACCTGTCACACTTGTTCCTCCTTCACTTGCTTCTGCTACAGTTTGCTTCCACCTCAGCAGCCCTCTGCCTGCTGTGTTCAGCCTGTTGAGTCTGTGGTGGCTGTTAAAGCATTAACACAGCAGTGTTGCTGCTCTGGCTCGGCTCTGTGTGAACACAGAGGTGATGTGTAATGTGCTCCCAGCTGGATCTTCAGCAGATATAGACTGTGTGCTTCATCAAAGTAAAGAGAGGGTGTAAGTGGATCCTCATGGTGACCTCACCAACCAACCTCACTACTGTGGACCAAATATTCATGAGAGCCAACAAAAAGATTCAGGACTTTAACAGTTGTCACAACACTGTGTGTTAATTTGTTGTTTACATATAAACTTTGATGGTAATTTGCAATTAGAACAAATCAGAATCACAGAGTGTGGAGCATCTGCTCCATTTACACACTGTCTTCACATCCTATGTGTTAAAACAAAACCAAACCAGCAAATAGAAACAAGACTGATATAGTTTAAACACAGGACTTTCCCATAAAATGTCTCATACTTATAAACATTACAAAGACTAAAAAGACTCCTTCCAGATACAGTACAAATAAAACAGCACCAAAGAAAATTATGATTTGATCAAATTCAACACTGTGTGAAGTCGAGGTTGGTGTTAAGATTCACTGCAGAGAACAAGACTCGTCTCCTCCATCACTCCACCTGTGGACATAATATCTGTGAATGTCTCCGTCCACACGCTGCAGAGACATGAGCCTGGAGACTTGGTGAGTCTTCAAAGTCTTTCACACGTGAATTAAAGAGATATTCAGAAATATGTCTCTGTTTTTTAAACATCTCATCTTGTATGATTACTTGTTGATTGAAGCTTGTTCCACTTTACTGCACATCCTCCAAAAAGTCCCCTGTGCAGTTGTTATTGAATGCGAAAGGGCTCATTATGGACTGAATGGATTGCAGAGACACTTGATGGTCATTTCAAGCAGCAGGCAGCAGACAAACAGTCATCAGAAGGCCTCTTCACCTCGCTCTGTCAAAGAGACGCAGCCCAGTTCAGCCTCTGTACAAGAACAGATGACTTCAACACTGCTGGGATGAAGTGTGCTGGACAGCAGCACAAAGTAACTTCAAATTAATGATGTCCAATCACAGACACATTTGAAGTGCTGGATATTTTAGCATGAATATTTTAAAAGCTGAAATCACTGAGTGTTTAACTGATTCATCAGCACATTAACAGTGTGGAGAAAATATGCAAATATGTTTCGCTTTGTAAAAATTACTCACAGTTGAAAAATGTCTGCTTTTATAAATTCCTTTCAGCTTTGATTTGAAAGAAAGAGAGGCAGAGAGAACCTGATAACACTTTCACTACAACAACAGGCAGAAAAGTGTTCCTCATATGGAGACATGTTCCATGGAAGTAAACTATGTGCAGCAGGAAGATGTCATGAAGCAGGAAGTGCAGGAGACAACAGGATAATTACTGAGAGAGATTGGTGTGAGAAAAGAGGAGACAGGTGGCTTCCATCCCTCGTGTTGCTTCTCTGATGGAAACAGAATCAGCCCTGCAGTTTACCCGCAGGGCTGATGGACAGAACCAGTGAACTGAGGGAAAACTCTGCAGCTTATTAACGAATGAGAAAACACGTCGTTGATCATCAGCTACTGTGTTGACCTGTAACACACTGGCTTCTTGTTCTTGTCCTCAGTCTGAATACTGTTGGTTTAATATCATGTCAGCTACTGCAGCTGATCACAACCACCTGCTGTCTCAGCTGGAAATTATCACTCATTAAGTCACGAGGAAATAAATGAACTGTATTACTGTTTTCTTCTGCAGTACCTTCCTGTTGATCCACAGACAGACGCTGGTGTCTGAACGCTCTCTGCTTTTACAGCAAACAAAGTATAAACTCCAGATTTTCATATTTAAATTGTCCTAGTTTAGACTCATTCAGTTTCAGCAAATCTGCATTGTGCAATTGCTTTGAAAATGAATTCTGCCTGAAGGAAAGAAGAGAAAACATCTTCTCTCCACAGTCTTTAGTGACAAAGATAACATGTACTTTCACACTTAAACTGATAACTAGATTAAACAGCCTGTTAATGTCTCAAATAAACAGCTGCCCGGGTGTCAAAACTCCACCCAGCTGTGCTCAGCACACACATGCACACTGCTCTCACACCAAACTACTCCTGCTGCTCTGCAGGAGAGGAGTGATGCTGCCTCCTTTAATGTAGTAAGAGCTCCATCAGCTGTGTGAGATACAAACAGGCCTTATGGGAGCTCTCAAACACTCCCCTGCCTCCATCCACTCTAATATGAAACTGATAAAGAGAATAATAAATGTGTGATGCAGAGCCAGAGCACTGAGATATAGAACATAGAGGAAATATATCTGGACTGATCGGTGACTCATAGATGTCAAAGCATGACCTGTGGACCTCACAATACACAATCTATTGACTGACCTGGGAGCAGTGCAGAACTGGAGCAGCACTTTATGAAGTGATCCAGTGCTGACACTCAGCTCAACTTACTTTTATTATTACTTTGACTCTCTGTCATGATCACACAGATGAACTCTGTGGACTTGAAATTCATATTTTATTGTAAATGTTAAATAGAAATGAGACTTGACTGATGATCGGATCAACTGAATTCAGATTAGAGAGGAAACCGTCGGCTCTGATAAGAGTTCTTTAAAGAAATAACAAAAGTCATTCTGGGATCGGACGTCTGTGTGAGCGTCCTCTGCAGGGAGTCTGGAGAGGTGAGTTTGTGTGTGTGTGTGTGTGTGTGTGTGTGTGTACGTGTGTGTGTGTGTGTGTGTGTGTGTGTGTGTGTGTGTGTGTGTGTGTGTGTGTGAATATGTGTGCGGGCAGTCAGCCTGATAAGCGGCTCTCAGCGATACAAGCAGCTGTTGAGTCACTGTGTCACTGAGGCAGAACAACATCAACACACTGCTGTTGATCCCATTTATCATTTTCCCTGAAGGACGGAGTTCATGAGTCACATTTTCCAGCTCTGCCCAGACTCACATCTCTCCCTCATGGGATCACTCCTGGGGACACACACCTCCATCCAGCTGATGGAGCGGCTTACTTGACTGTGTGGAGGTGGAGACAATCGATCACCTTCTTCTCATCAGTCTCTGAAGTTAAACTGTGAGGTTCTGATTCTGTTCACAGGTCCATGTGAAGATGATTTTGTCTTTAGTGAGACTTAGCTGATCAAATCCCAGAGGATCCAGTGGATATAAGAAAGAGCTGATGATATCTCCCTCTGTGAACAGTTTTACCTGCTGCTCTGGGTTCAGAGAGAAGCTGTGGCTCTGTGGTGTTTTCTCTCCATCCACCCTTCAACAAAGCCATGAAGTCATTTTGTCTCCTGAACTGTGTAACTGAGGCTCAAAGACAGAACAAGAGCGGAGAGGCTGATAAAAAACAAACTGAACTATTTCCAGCTCACACAGTCCAAGACACTGACTCAATAAGAGGAACTCTAGTTCTGTTGTTCAGACCAGGAACTTATATATTCATCTAAAAGATCAGCTCTTCTTCATCTGTTCTGTCTTTCTGCTCTCTGCTGTTCTATATTCCAGATACATTTCTGTCATTAGAAAAACTCTTTGCTAAATGTCTTGATGAATCATTATGATGTGGTTTTAAAGGGGAACTGTGAGGGAGGCCAGTGGTGACAGTCCTGTGAAAGAGCATCTGTTAGCCAACAACACCAGAGGGCAGAAACAGGAGGGACCATTTGAAGAATCACCATCAGTGACATTCACTCACATCAGGAAACAAATGCTTTGTCTGACTGTGGAGTCAAAGTAATGAACTTCAAACCTTCCACATTATTGCATGTTTCTTCACATTAACATGGAGACAAACTGCATTAAGACTTCACATCTCAAGGTAGAGAGCCTTAAAGTTCAGCTCTGACCTGCGTCTTCTTTTTAAGAGAATACTAGAACAAACATAAATGACACATCTACTTTAAACTATTAACAGTGGAAGATAAACCTGATGGTTCTCATCTTGTAGTTTTGGATCAAATCAGCAGCAAGTATGATACACTAGACAGATCTCAGCAGCTCAGCTCCATGAGGCTGACTTTAAACCACTGTGAGACTTGAAACATGAGATGAAGTCTGAATCTAACAACATTACAGTGACTTCATAACAACAGGAAATGGAGGAAATTGAACAAAAGCAGAAACTGTCCTTAAAATATCTCCTCACTGTCTCTGTTGAAGTCTCTTTGGGAACTATCTGTCTGTTCCCTCGTCTCTCTGCAGTTTCTGATTTCACTGCTGTCCGTCTGCTCTGCAGCCACAGCAGCCTGTCCTCTGAGCTGCTTCAACACCTGCAGCTGGAGGACAGGTTCACTCACTGGGAGCTGTCTGCCGTCTCCTCTGTCCTCCCTGTGTTCAGCTCCAGCAGAGAGGTGGAGCTGTGCTCCCAGCATCCTGTTTTAAACACTGACTCATTATTTATTCAGCTATCAGTCAGAGCCGAGATGATTCACAGACCCCAGTCTGAATAAAAGCTGACATTATGGAAATGTTCAGGTGCCTCCTGCATGTGGAACAGCTCGACTGGAAAATTAAACACAGAATTGTTCTCGTTATAAATGAACGGGTGGTAAATGTACCGTCTATGATGAAGGTAATTAAAGTGGTCCGGTGGTTCAGTCATGCGTCTCTAAAAGGTTCCTCTTCATAATATTGGTCAGTGCTCCACCAAATTAATTCTGATGAATCAGCAGTCTCAGTAGTCAATAGTCACACGAGCATTAAGATTTATGTATTATTGAGATCATAAGTGAAATATAAAGGTGGTTTGTGTATGATTGTACAGTAACTGTGAACACTGCTCTCTGTAGTGTTAGCACATGTTAATGACATATTACAGATGAGGGTGTCGGCCTCAGAGAGACACTTGTATAAAATCATGGAGGTTAGAATACACATTTCCATCACAGTCTGAGGATTGTCTAAGTGAACTGTTTTTAATCTGTTGTGATTAAATCTGTTATTTTGAGCAATCATCCTTTAATCTGATTGCAGTGCTCTCATAATTCTCCTGCTGTGTCAATCAGTGTGTAAATATTCAAAGTATTCCACTTGAGAAGTAAAATAATCCTTCATTACCGAGTGACAAACAAAACCTGCAGAGCTTTCAGCTCAGCAACAGAGAAAATTACCATCTTATCATCATCACGCGATGAGAAAAATAATGAGCTTCAATGTGAGCAGAGCGTTTACAGTTAGAGAGTCGACACTGTTTCCACTGAGATCACACTTGTTAGCACGTCTCTGTCTTTTCTGTAGTAACTGTAACAAAGGCTGGTGTAGAAATAGATTAAAGATGCTTTAACATCGTCACTGATAAACTGACTGTGAGTGTTGAATGAACACTGAGAGAAGCAGCATCCAGTCTTCAGCCTCCAGCAGCCCACCAACCAGTTCTAACCAACAATGACAACGTCCAGAAGAAATGTCTCCATGGACAGCTGCAGTAGATCTGCCCTGTCACAGCGAAAACACAAAGTGTTCAGCTGAGAGCTGACGAGGAGAGAGCTGTTAAACCTGCAGAGCTGTGACAGAGAGATGACCTGAGTCTCCTCCTTCTCAACCAGAACTCCTCAATTAACTTCAAGGAAAAGGACTTTAAAGGAGCATTTCAACAATGTTTATTTTCTCCACCAGTCCTTTGTCTCTCCCTCTCTCCTCATCTCCATAACACCAACATCTCTACTTCTTTATGTTCTAGGTAACACTCAGGGACACACTACACACCAGTTTGTTTCAAATGGAAAATCCTATTTTGTTTTGCTGTAACAGTGATCTGATCTCAGTGTAAATGTGTATTTCTTCTGGTCCTCATCAACAGTCCATCAGACAGTTTAGCAGCCTCTCGTATGAGCAGACAGGACATGTTGGTCTACAGTGGTGGTCCTGCTGCTGTCTCCGTCCTCTGCTCTGTGACATGAGACCTCCACTCAGACTCATTCTTCTCTCTTCACACGTCTACAGCTGCACAACCGCTGCCAGAGCTTTTTACTGCTTCCTGTTTGTCTTTCCGCCTGCAGCAGGAGTCCAATCACATTTCTCACATCTGCTGCCGCACGTCTGCAGAAAGCCAAGAAATAAATGTCATGTGTCTCAGTGCTGAGAATAATAAGCTTCTCTAGCTGGAGGGAGGAGATTTAACAGTAAAATCTGACACGAAACATTTTTTTTTAAAAGTGATAGTAAAGGTTTCAGGAGATAAAATAAAGAAGGGGAGAGAAAAAAACATGTTCTCACTTCTTCAGAGAGAGAGAGCAGTTTGTGGTTCAGCTGTGGGCTGAGCAGGAGTCTCCAGAAGACACGTTTTATCATGCAATAGACTACATACATATAAAACAATATTTGATATAATATCATAGTCACACTGCAGCCTTGTTCCTCCAAAGTCACTCTCAGGGTGTGAAGCTTGAATGCTGGTATATTGTTAAGCTGCTGTGTTTCAGGCTATAAGTCGAATAAAAACAAAGAATCAGCCTCATTTGTTAATCTCACAGCTTCCTGAGTGATCTGCAGCTGAAAAGTGTTCACTGACAAAAATCTGGAGGGACATCGGGCCACATTTCAATTAAAACAACATATTAGCTAACATTAGCATTAAACCACTTCCTAACACTAGCGTTAATTAATTAATGATTAATTTTTTAGAATTCATTTTATACCTTAATTATCATATTGTGTGACATTAACTGATGGTAAAGTTAGCTAGGACGTGACTGAATGCTAACTGTTGTTTAGGTCATCAAATACATTGTTTCAGATAGAAATATGGCTCGATGTCCTTCAGGATGTTCACTGTCTGTTGTGTTTCACTTGGTGATCAATCAGGAAGCTTTATCATTATCAAAAGTCCTAAGTTTATAGGACTTGCACTCAGGATCACATCTGTACGACTTTAGCGGAAAAAAATAAATAAATAAATAAAAAACCCTTGTGAATATGGTCTGTGCGTTCAGATTTCAGTAGAGCACTGCCTCACAGGAAACACATCTGCCAGCTGCACACAGTGAAGTTATGGAAGAAGAGATATCACACTGCTGAACTGAACAACACAGATGTGGCTTCAGAACTGTGTGTTGAATCTTGTCTCTGACAAACTATGATCATCTCTTTTGTTCTGGTAGACATGATGAGGCCAGTGAACGAATGAATGAATGAATGAAACACATGCAGTCTTGTGTCAGAGGTCAGATATCTAATAAAAGACACACATCCTGCACAACCTTCATCGTTTTCCCCACAAAGTGAAAACAAATCTTCCAAAGTGACAGAAAGTCCACCTGACACAAACATACTGTATGAATGTGTGTGTGTGTGTGTGTGTGTGTGTGTGTGTGTGTGTGTGTGTGTGTGTGTGTGTGTGTGTGTGTGTGTGTGTGTGTGTGTGTGTGTGTGACTCTGCAGATAATAAGCAGATCAGAAGTCACAGCTAAACCTAAATCTGAGATTTCCACTTTAATTTTCCATTAAGATGTGATTCACTGTGACAGCTGTGGTGTAACAACCTGAGAGGGTTATTATCAGCCTTATTATCAACCTGCAGACAGTCTGACAGTCGTTTCATATGAGAGGAGGAAATAACTTAAACTCCTGCAGAAAAGTGACTTCACAGATCAACATGATTACAGCTGTGATACACAGTATGTGAGCTGAATATTTGATTCATTAGAGTTTAGTGGTACATTAGTTTGAGGACTTTAAGGAATACAGTCTCGTCTACTTCGAGAGTGCTCGAGTGTTTAATATGTTGAAAGAAGACAGTGTGATCATGTGAGAAGCTTTCATTGGTCTACCTGTGATACACAGAGGGAATATGGCTGTATCAGCAGGAGAGTGCTGTTTATAATGTATTTACTTTTTTAGAGCAGCACAATATCAGCATGAAAAGTTCAACTGTGTGTCTGTCCTTTGTCATATAAATGACTCTCTGCTCCAGATGGATCTTCCAGATGTGAGGTGGACGAGTCTCCAGATGTTTCTCTGTTACAATAAGAGCATGTTTACTTTGCTGTTGAACAAAACTCTGAATAATGAGAATATGCTTCCTGAGAGGTCCGGCTGGTTTAATCAACACCTGCTTTAAAAGAGAGAAAACATCTGGAGTGGAGATTTAATGAAGAGTTGATCAATAGCAGCCAAACGTGTCGACCGGACTCTTCCAATCTTCTCAGGGAGGAAACTTTCAGTGTGTTCATGTTGTTGTGGACTTGAGGAATCTGTTTCCTTCTTCAGAGTTCTCCCTGATGGAAAACTCAATTTACATTCAAGTCTGACTTTGACCTTTGAAATGAGGAATCCTCATTGAAATGTAGAGCTGCTGTAACCTTCATCTCTCAGTTGTCTTTTGAGCTCGAGGCTGGAGTTTAAATTTCAATATTTGAATCTTAAGTGAATATAAAGGGCTGCTCTTAAAATATAATCGTATCATGCTCACAGGGCAGAACAGTTTCCTGTTGCTTATGATGAGAGGACAGTTATTGTTCTTAATGTATTCTCCCTTTAGATTAAAGAAATATAGGAAATATCTTATAAAGTTTTATCTATAGATAAATATATAGTTTTATCTAGTTATGATAACTGTTATAAACTAAACGTTATGTCTAAACTATAAGTATTTAAGGACTTATCGTGTTTGGTAAAGAAGTTTGTAGCTGTACAGAAAAGTGTCAAAAACAAATAAAGTATATTATTTATAAACATCAAACTGGTAAACATGGTGAACTGCAGTCCAAAATTAGAAAAACTCAACAAAAAATTATTGATAACTGATCAGCTTTTGTAGGAATCAAGTTGATAGTTTGGTTTTGACAAGTTGTGTCGGTCTCTAATGAAGCTGAATGTGTTTTCTTTCCATCACACGACACTGTGGAGTCCCTGCAGGCTGAAGTCAACAGCTCAGTGGCCTTGAACAGAGCAAAGCTCTCAACACGAGGACGACTTTGTAAATACAGGGATTACTGCAGCTGAAGCTGAACACAGACACGTCTGACAGTGGAAGAACACGGCTTGAGATCAATGGAGCAAAAACATGTTGTTACTCAGTGACAGCACTGCAGATCTCCAGAGGTACAACTGCTCTGTGATCAGTGTGTGACTGGATGAAACACTGTGATTCAACATCAAATATGACCGAGTTCAAGTTGTTAGTTCAGCTTTTAAAAGACAACATCACAGCTGCATGGCTGATATGTTAGATATCAACGCGTTTAGTGCATTAACTACAGGCTGTGATTTAAAGGAAGTGACATCACAGAGAGATGAGGAGCAAACAGCTGACAGATGGATGCTGGTTGTTGGTGGGAGGTGAGATGCATCATCAGCTGGACGAGCAGCAGCAGAAACAACTGAAACACACCATTATGATCCAAACACAGACGCTCCAGAGCACAGCATCCAGTCACTTTATATCTTTATTCTATGGGAAATAATGACGAGATCTACAGATTTTCGTTAAGAAATGCAGCTGTGGGACAAAATGAGCCAATCACATCTGAGCTTTAACCAGATGACAGTGACATCATGAGACTCAGGAAACCAAAACAAACCTGGTCCAGACCCGACTGAGCTCCCCACACTTTAATCACATCAGCTCATTCTGATGAGGACAATCATTTCAAGAGGCAAAGATTGAGCTCTAATTAGATTTTCTAACGGAGACCAGAGAGAGAACATTAGCAGAAGCTTCTGATACTTCATGACTTATAATTACAGAACATGAACTCTAATCCTGCTTAAGTTGATTCTCTTTGTGAGAATGTAATACACAAAGATTGAGCCAAACAGCTCTTACAGTGACTGGAGAGGTTTGTCTCACGTGCTAAAGCTGTGTTGTGTAACGAAGCATATTAGTCATAAAGACACTCAGTCGACTGCACAAAGTAAAACATTGTATTAATATAACAGAAACAACACAACAGAGCGAGACGAATCACAGACCAGAGACACAAACATCCTATTTTGTATTCCAGAGGCTGGAGCGTTGGGATGTATACTGTACATGCTGAGAGCTGTTTAATCCACGTTTATGTCTCATTATCATCGAACTACGTCAGGAAGCAGCTGTGATGGTGACCGGAGGGAAACCACGGCCGGAGAGGAGGAAACAGGCTGACAGGTGGAATAATGTGTTTGTTTTTTTCCATCTCGGTTTCAGAAAAGAATCAAAAAGAAATGCAGAGGATGAAGTGAGATAAATATATTAATGATGTAAAGCAGGTTCAGAGTGACACAAACAGAATATTAGAAGTTGATGTACGTTTAAGTTCAACTCCTGATTTTCTGTCAGTGAAGTTTAAATCTGTCAACAACTTCCTGTTCCTTCTTCTGTTCCTACTCATTATAAATGAATCTTGGTTTAAGAGGATCAGCAGTTTTCTCTTAATGCATTTTGAACAAAGTGTTTCCCAGAAGGATCCACCTCCTCACTCTGATATCACTCTGTATATTCTGTTTCACAGATCCAACCCTCTCAGTATTGGTACACTGCATTTTGGTGAACCGTGTTGAACGATGTCTGAAGAAAGTGAAGAAGACTCTAAATGAATATCTGGTGAAGATGTTTCCCATCAGGCCTTTTGTCTCAGTTAGAGCGCTGCAGCTTCACAGTCTGGTACAAAGGAAACGAGCTGCAGAACGAGTCAGATGTTCACTGGTCCTTGATGTTTCACACAGTTGTGTTCAGATACTGTGATGTTGATCTGAGGAGAACTGCTGACTGAGAGCAGCTTAGTCAAGAAGTAGTTACTGTAGACATGGGAAGATAAAGGTGGACAAAATCAAGATGATTTCATGTTGTAGAAAACATTTCATCTTTGTTTTTTTTATCTTCAGTGAAACATGAGAGATAAAATGAGGGCAGGAGAGGTTAACGAGTGGAGGTTCACACTGTGGCTGGATCATTAAAATGACACTGAAGCTGAAGATGTGGTGTTGTACACTCTCTTCCTCATGGACAGAATATATTAAACTAATAAACTCAATCTCTGAAATGTTATTATACATGACACAGTAATGTCAAATACGATGGTGTGTATGAGAGACAGGAGGATGTCGTATTCATGTTTGTGCACATGTGTAAAATGAGTCCAACACGTTTTTAAACTATTTTTGCACACGCTGAGATAAACATTCACTTCCTGTTGAAACTGGTGAAATTTCTCTCTTTGATCTAATATTTATGTGTCAAATCAGCAAAATGACGACATTTTTGCACATAGTTAATAGCATCAGTGTTTTGTTGAAACTGTTTTCTCAGCATGAACTAACAGCATGTTGCTGGTCACACTGTAAACTAATGTCAAAAACAAAATGATGAGAACAAAGTCTCAGATCTTTCTCACACCTGAATGACACTTTGGAAGATTCAAGGGCCTCTTGGAGCAGAAACACGATCAGACTGATCAACATATAAACATACAGGATGAAGACTTACTGACATCTATCAAATGTCATTGAAAAGCCTGGATGGAAATAAATTCAGCCTTTGAATGAAGATCACATGAGTGTTTAACCAAGAAAAGTTCATGAAGGAGTTTGACGACAGTGAGTCAGAAGAGTCACACTGAGAAAAGTAAAGAGGAAGTCAAAAGGGTCAAACGGCTTTAAGTGTGATGGAAACAAAGTGCAGCTACAGACACAAACAGACAGCTACTGTGACCCTGCCAGCTGTTATCTGCTACTGAGACCAACCTGACTGCCAAGAGTCCAGCGGAGGACACGAGCACCGAGTCCAGTCTGGACTGAACGACCACATGAGGCTCAGCTCAGCTCCACTGACGGAGCTCCTCTGGTTTCTACACTCATGTAGTGGAGCTGATGGTCTGTGTCACCTGCTGGTTCTTATTCCACAGAGAGACGGAGTGTGACACGATGTTCCAGCAGCTCACACACACTGAAGAAAAGAGATCGGTGCTCTTTATGTTAAATCTATACTGTATTCCCAACACAGACTCTTTCTGATGTGATCCATGTCCTCATAATGTGTCTTGTTTGAGGACACGGCAGCAGATCTCGTCTCCATCATCAGCCTCTGATCACAAACACAAACCACTGTATGACTCAACAACAACCGACCTGCTGTACAGTGAAACAAAGTGCTGCTCTCTGTTCTACTCACACTGCTGAGTGTTGGTGCCCGACTGAAACTAAAGCCTCTGTATTCATCCTCACTGTTCACCACCAGCTTGTTATTCAGTACACAATCTGATAGAAGTTAATAGACAATAATGGAGTCGTAACCCAGCGTGTAATTAGGTGGTCAGCCTTTAAAACCTTTTGATTAGAATACTTATCTGATTACCCACAATCCCCTGGTTCCATCAGGGAAGCAATTATCTCGTCGCTCATCTGTGGCCATCGCATAAAGAATATCTGATCAGAGTTCAGTGGCTGAAACAGTGACAGAGGACGGAGACAACCCAGCGTTTAAACAGCAGCTCTCACTGGGATCATCAGTTTATGTTGGACTGCAACAAACAACACGAACAAGAGAACAAATACAACAGTCACATGTTTGACTGTTCCATTCTGTGACAGTGTTCACACATATACTGTACACACAAAGACACACTCTGTGACAGCATCCATCTGAGATGACAGGCAGCACCAGCGGATGAAGCAGGCTGACTAAGACATCTATTGTGTGACACTCCACCCTTTCACTCGCTTTTCAGACGATCAGCAGCTGGTCTTCTTCTCCGCTGGCAGACAGCTGGATTTGACCATTTTCTCCACAGTCATCTCTCCTCCTCCATCATCAGTCCTCTCCATCAGCCAGGTCTGTTATCAGCTTCCTGTGTTGGCTCTGTTGAGATGTCAGCTGATAGCTTACTGTCCTCCACAGAGACTGGACTAAAGGCTGAGTGTGTGTCACAGCGCCGTGTGGCCATTTAACCAGGAGACACACTGAGGCCTGCTGGACCGACTCTGGTCCTGGTTGATGGAGCTGATGCCTTTATCTTTAGCTGTGATTCAATTCTTCATCTCCATGTTTAGTCTTTGTCTCTCCAATGCTTCTATGAACTCCTCATTACAGCCTGATGCTGCAGATATTAATGTTCATCAAGTGCAGTAAAAAGTGAAAGATCCTGAACATGAAAATGAGCCAGTGTCTAATATAATTTCTCTAATTTCATTGTATAAATTCATAACAACACAAGCAGAGTTTTGAGTGAGTCATAAATAAGTAACAGTGTCAAAAGGTCACGATGAGAAAGTGTTCACTCCCAGAAGATCTCACCTCTGGAGCTGACTCATCAAATACTGGAACAAACCTGCACTCATTTATTTATCTTTTTATTTACGGGTCTGACGGCTCAGCACACAAACAGTTTAAGGTTAATAAGCCAAACTATTCGATGTGAATGATGTCATGTAAAACTCAGATTTTAATGCTGATGTTACTTATAAGCTAGAAGAAGGTTATTAAAATCCATCTCTGCCAGGAGCGTCTACATCTTCCCTGATATTAGCTGGACCACAGTTCAGTAAATACTGATACATGTGGGCTGGCAGCAGATCATTACAATGTACAAAGAGCACCTTTGTACATTTTAATGATCTGCTGCTGAATAATGAATGGCTTGAAGCCATTTCATTTCTCCTGGATATGCATTTTCATATTACAGTCTGACGGTGTTTGTAATGTAACAGCATCCAGTTCCTGAGTGCAGTTTTTAAATGAATGAAGCGTCACATTAGTGGCTGGTTTTCTTCTTCTGTTGTTGTTGTTGCAGACGGTGAAACACTGAAAGCAAAGACCAGTGAAAATACAACTATTCTCCTCTAACTGTCTATCAATCATCTCTGCCTTCCTCCTCCTCCTCCTCTGTGAATACAGATCACAGCTGCTGGATGTCTGTTCACAGCAAAGCAGCGTCATGTTTTATACAGGACAGTTATTAGTCACATGACTGCCAGAGGTCGACTACCAGACACAGAGTTCAGTAGTGGAGAAGATGGAAAAATAACACACACACACATACACACACACGCACACACACACACACACACACACACACACACACATTCTTGTACTTGCTGCATAGTGAGGTCCGATGAAAAAGACTCACAAAGCGAGGACCGGCACTTCCACTCTACAGACCAACATAAAAATAGCATTTCTTGACAGTAGAGGGCACCCTTAACCTATACACCAGCTTAGATTTTGCGAAAGACAAAGTTTCAGAAAAAAGATTTTAACCACCAAAGTGGGGACCAGAAACTTAGTTTGTGAGATTATTGTTTTACAGTATTTCACTGGGATTATTAACTGAGATATGCTTACTCTAGGCCTACTGAGGACAGATTTGGCATAATTCCATGGTATAATACTCTGTTTTTACCTTATGAAGTTATGAAATGCTTAATTTTAGAACATATAATCCTCAATAGCCAATTTCGTTCATTATAAATTTACTGTCATTAAGCAAATTTTTAAATTGGGTTTATTTTTGATATTTGATTGCTGAATATTCATGAAAAAAAATGGACAAATCAGCAAGGCCCCACATAAATGTGCATTTTATTGCAAAACATTGCAAAGAAAAGCTTATAAATAACATAAACATAAATTGTTTGTCTGCCAACTCCATACAACATTTCAACATTGGCAACTTGTAGCCAGCAGCGTGGTTCTTAGTGAACAGATCTGCATCATATCCCTTAACACTAGGTAACTTTATGAATCATAGACTCCTTTTAGAATGCCACTTAACTATCTCATTATAGACAAAGTATTTAATGTCTACCCATATTCTGGTGTTAAATACAGGAGACTCTTTACCAGTGCAGAGCAGGCAGTCATCTTTTGCTGGTACTTTCCTGAGAGCTACAAACTATGCCGCTTGACAGCAGTTCTCTCCTCAGCAGAACAGGGTCTCTTTCTGTGCACGTTTGAAGCACCTAGAAATGGGAACACAGAGTTAACTGTTGGATATGTTTACCATTTTAAAATCATCCTTCATTAAAACAAAGTCACACAACATATGTAAGTGCTAATTTGCAAAGCAAAGCAAAATAAACCAGAAGGCCTATTTTAAAGAAATCAAAGCTAATAGCTGAGCTCAGGTAATAAAAAGCCTCTGTGATCAATCCAACATGTATCTTCTCTAAATAAGTTGGAGAAATAGTCACTGTTTGATCCCTACCTCCTCATCTCCATTAGTGGATCAAGAACAGAATTCTTACTGTACATGGGTTACTGAGACATATGCATTATTTATAAGTGTAATTATGTCAAAATTAAAGGGCTACAAAATTTCAGCAGAGATTTCAACAAAGCTCATAGGAGGTAGTTGATTCATACAGTGAAGTACATAAGTAATAATGCAGCTATCAAGAGTGGGAATATCTCCTCTGTTTGTTAAAAGCTTTGTTTTAAAACCAGAGTGGATACATGGAAAGACAACCAGTAAAATATATTAAGCCAATTTATGTTTTTAATTCATGAATATAAAAGTCTGATCTCCTCTCACTTTTATCATAACTTTAGATTATACCTAAAATGTCTAACTTTCATGTAATAATTGTGACATTCAATCTTTAACTAATCTCTTATCATGGTTGATATTATCATTACCACGTCTTCATCTCTTCAAATTTTGAGGTTGTTCTCAAAAGAAAATTCTTGCTTTTAGAGAATTACCAGTTTTAACAGCAGCACCTCATCATCATCACTCTCATCGTCATCATCATCATGTCCTCGTGTAGTTACAGCTTCCCATCGGTACACAACAGGAGTTCTTGTAGGGGTTGGACCTGGCAGATCTCCATCTGTAAGACAGCACACGTTAGTGTGAGACATCTACAATCAGTCTGAGCACATGATTTGATCCATTGTGAGCTGGTTACAACAACATCGTAAGCATTAAACATGTCAGCAATATATTTAGGGTCCAGACCATTTAGTGACAACTGGGCTATAACTTAAACATTGAATTTGATAGCAAATCTGACTGGAAGTCAGAGTAAAGACCTGAAAACTGGTGTAATGTGCTTTTTCTGTCTAGTGTTCACAAAGCCATCACTTACCCTCATCATCATCACCCTCATGTCTTCGTGTAGTTACAGCTTCCTGTTGGTGCTCAACAGGAGAACTTATAAGGATCAGATCTGGCAGATCTCCATCTGTAAGACAGCAGATATTAGTACAGCGACATATACAATAAGTTTGAGCACATGATTTGATCCATTGTGAGCTGGTTACAACAACATCGTAAGCATTAAACATGTCAGCAATATATTTAGGGTCCAGACCATTTAGTGACAACTGGGCTATAACTTAAACATTGAATTTGATAGCAAATCTGACTGGAAGTCAGAGTAAAGACCTGAAAACTGGTGTAATGTGCTTTTTCTGTCTAGTGTTCACAAAGCCATCACTTACCCTCATCATCATCACCCTCATGTCTTCGTGTAGTTACAGCTTCCTGTTGGTGCTCAACAGGAGAACTTATAAGGATCAGATCTGGCAGATCTCCATCTGTAAGACAGCAGATATTAGTACAGCGACATATACAATAAGTTTGAGCACATAATTTGATCCATTGTGAGCTGGTTACAACAACATCGTAAGCATTAAACATGTCAGCAATATATTTAGGGTCCAGACCATTTAGTGACAACTGGGCTATAACTTAAACATTGAATTTGATAGCAAATCTGACTGGAAGTCAGAGTAAAGACCTGAAAACTGGTGTAATGTGCTTTTTCTGTCTAGTGTTCACAAAGCCATCACTTACCCTCATCATCATCACCCTCATGTCTTCGTGTAGTTACAGCTTCCTGTTGGTGCTCAACAGGAGAACTTATAAGGATCAGATCTGGCAGATCTCCATCTGTAAGACAGCAGATATTAGTACAGCGACATATACAATAAGTTTGAGCACATAATTTGATCCATTGTGAGCTGGTTACAACAACATCGTAAGCATTAAACACGTCAGCAATATATTTAGGGTCCAGACCATTTAGTGACAACTGGGCTATAACTTAAACATTGAATTTAATAGCAAATCTGACTGGAAGTCAGTGTAAAGACCTGAAAACTGGTGTAATGTGCTTTTTCTGTCTAGTGTTCACAAAGCCATCACTTACCCTCATCATCATCACCCTCATGTCTTCGTGTAGTTACAGCTTCCTGTTGGTGCTCAACAGGAGAACTTATAAGGATCAGATCTGGCAGATCTCCATCTGTAAGACAGCAGATATTAGTACAGCGACATATACAATAAGTTTGAGCACATAATTTGATCCATTGTGAGCTGGTTACAACAACATCGTAAGCATTAAACATGTCAGCAATATATTTAGGGTCCAGACCATTTAGTGACAACTGGGCTATAACTTAAACATTGAATTTGATAGCAAATCTGACTAGAAGTCAGAGTAAAGACCTGAAAACTGGTGTAATGTGCTTTTTCTGTCTAGTGTTCACAAAGCCATCACTTACCCTCATCATCATCACCCTCATGTCTTCGTGTAGTTACAGCTTCCTGTTGGTGCTCAACAGGAGAACTTATAAGGATCAGATCTGGCAGATCTCCATCTGTAAGACAGCAGATATTAGTACAGCGACATATACAATAAGTTTGAGCACATAATTTGATCCATTGTGAGCTGGTTACAACAACATCGTAAGCATTAAACATGTCAGCAATATATTTAGGGTCCAGACCATTTAGTGACAACTGGGCTATAACTTAAACATTGAATTTGATAGCAAATCTGACTAGAAGTCAGAGTAAAGACCTGAAAACTGGTGTAATGTGCTTTTTCTGTCTAGTGTTCACAAAGCCATCACTTACCCTCATCATCATCACCCTCATGTCTTCGTGTAGTTACAGCTTCCTGTTGGTGCTCAACAGGAGAACTTATAAGGATCAGATCTGGCAGATCTCCATCTGTAAGACAGCAGATATTAGTACAGCGACATATACAATAAGTTTGAGCACATAATTTGATCCATTGTGAGCTGGTTACAACAACATCGTAAGCATTAAACATGTCAGCAATATATTTAGGGTCCAGACCATTTAGTGACAACTGGGCTATAACTTAAACATTGAATTTGATAGCAAATCTGACTGGAAGTCAGAGTAAAGACCTGAAAACTGGTGTAATGTGCTTTTTCTGTCTAGTGTTCACAAAGCCATCACTTACCCTCATCATCATCACCCTCATGTCTTCGTGTAGTTACAGCTTCCTGTTGGTGCTCAACAGGAGAACTTATAAGGATCAGATCTGGCAGATCTCCATCTGTAAGACAGCAGATATTAGTACAGCGACATATACAATCAGTTTGAGCACATGATTTGATCCATTGTGAGCTGGTTACAACACCATCATAAGCATCAAACATTTCAGCAATATATTTAGTGACTCTCTGGCAATAAGTAAAACAGATATGAGTATAGAGACATCTGCTATTAGTCCACTTGCACTTATGATTTTGAATGACTACTTTTTCTTGCCCACTTAACATGAAGAATAGCAGTGGAGACCTAGGTTATAGGATGCCATGCGAAATACTTCTGATTGGAGAAATTTTTTTGATACTTCTGTATCACAGTAGTCTGCATTACTGAAGGTACTGTATGTATTGAGAATAACCTAGATGTGATTCTTCTTTTGCCTGTAATGCAGCTGCATGTCATTATTTGCCCAATCTGTGGTCTGATTACAAGTAATAAGTAATTAACACTATAATCCTCTACAAGCTATCAAATCACTTGGCAAACTGCTAAGCTGAACAGTAACTGAGTAACAGAGTAACATCAGAATTAAACAATAAAAACTGCTGAATTAGCCTGAAATTTGCTAAGAGAGAGTCATGAATGCTCAAGCTGAGCTACTGTACTAAAAGCGTGTCACTAAATCAGGAGAAGGTGTCAGAGTGACAGGATGCAGTAACCACAGTAACTCGCACACACACCTTCCGTGCGCACAGCATGGGACCAGCAACATGTGAACAAATTATATAAAATACAACAGCAACTTTCCAGCCTTTGTGTGATGATTGAGTGAGTCCCTGCTGAGACTGCAGCCTGGGACAGAACATATTTAGCTCCTCCAGGAGGTGCACCCAAATTTTATGTTTGAAAAAATTAACACAGAGCAAATGGATTTCAGTAAATACGCCAGTACTGTTACATTTTCAAGTAAAACAGCCTTTGATAAGACTTGAAAATAATATAGCGTAAAGACGAAGTATGATTCATTAAAAAGCACTGTTTCCCCTACCATTCATAAAAAGAAAAGCATTTTATTAGTGGAATCTAACATATGACATAACACTATCTGACAACATTATTTAACTGTTGGTTCATATGAAGCCCAAGCAGAAGAACCAGTCAGGGGACAAAGCCTGCACGGTCCAAAATTAACACCAACCAAGCACTATATGTGAGAAAATCTGTAGAATAACGCCACAGTGTAGAGAATAAAAACTGTTTTGGTGTCATTTATAAGCTCCTATTTCAATCTCTCCTATGCTGTCTGTGTTTGAGTTTCACAGTTCACATAAGCCCTGGAGCTTCATGTTGCCTTCATGTGCACATCAGTTTTACCACAGTGCAGTTGTCAGATTTTATGAAGACTGACCTGTGTCGAACTGACCTGTGTCTGGCTGTGCTAACACTGCTTAACGTAGTAGCTTCCTCACAGTTCCTGTTAGCCTTGTGCTTAGCTTCGCATCAGCTATGCTAATGTACCATCTGGCTAGCATGCTCTCTTCACTCACCGCTGAACCACGCAGTTATACTCGTTAACCACAATCTCACTTTCATCTCAAACACACCACTTGCAAACAGCCAGACAGAAGAAAAAAAAAAGGCTTACCTCGATTACTGCATAATTCAGTTTGCATTTTTGGTGATGACTCCTTAGTTTTTATCCTCCGTTTGGCTGTCTCCATGAGGTGCAGGTGGACAGAATAGTCTTGCTGCTGACCGAAGTTTCACCTTGCCACTTGGGCTCATGGAGAGCTCTGATTGGCTGAATCTTAATTTGCACATTCCAGAAGTGGGGGGAGGGGTAGGAGAAGCATGAGCAGAGCATGCCCTTTTCTCTTGCTCAGTAAAAGAGAGTTGCCTGAAAGCTTGAGAAGGATTTAGATTTTTCTCTGGCTTTGAATAAATATAAAATGTAATCACATTTTCCCAAAACCAGATAAAGTTGCCCAGATTGTACAAAATAGACCCAAATATTTATCTCAGAAGAATTACTTTTTTAACTTTATTTTATTTTATTTTTTAGATAACAGTATCAATAATATTGGGCTTTTTTCATTTCACCAAAGCTGAGCAAAACAGGAAAAAATCTTGCTCTAATCAAGCAGCATCCAATAGCAATTCAATTTCCATAGACCCCCATGTTAAAATGCCCAACTTCACAGTAGAAATAAATATATTTACAGCCTAGCACAAAAAATGTTTTTGGTCTCTAGAACACAAATTATTTTATAACTCACTCATTTAAATTATATTAAGGATGAATATTAAGGTTCTGAATAATAAGGAGCGTCGCAGTTTCACCAAGCCAATGCTAACCAGGAGTACTCATCAGCATTTTAGTGGTGTCAGTGCTTTTTGGATAATTTTTCCTGCAAATATTGAACAAATAACAAAGCTTGCTGTGTGGTTACTTTTATCACAGAGTAGTACAGCCTATTACTTTGCTGAGTGGAGCAGAGAGACAGATGCCAGCACAGACAGAGCTGACAGTCGGGGAGCTGCAGAGAGAAGCTTCAGGAGGGGGAGACTCCTCTACCAAAGCTTTGTCCTCCACAGCTCCCCAACTGTCTGTCTCTACTCTCTGTTGGGTCTGCTGGAGTGGAGTGGGGGAAAAGACACTGGAGAATAACATCCGGATCTTCTGGTTAATTTCAATTAGCTAACTTGCTGTGAACACAAGCACAGACTCTGCTGTTGCACACTAGATAACAGTTAATGTACGTCATGGTATTCTGGCAGTTGGCAAATAAACCCGCTGTCAAACTCGTGCAAGTAACTATGCTTTGTCTGATGACATTGTGTAACACTTCATATATGGTGAGAGCAGGGCATGATGTCAAAGTCACCTGCTGTTTGCTTGTTGCAGAGTTGCCACTGACAGTGCGTTGTTTTTAAAAAGACTTTACATTTGATAAATGCCAGGACTCAACTGTATGAAACACTGCAAAAGGAAGTCATCCTGCGACACACACTTGCTGCTAACGCCATATATGTTAAACAGCTGTTAATGACCCCTTACATAATGAATTGTTCCAGATTGATTTTAAAATTGATCAGATTGTTACATAACAAATAGCTGATTATAAGGTCCTTATTTCCTTAGTAGTAATTGTTTTGTGTAACCTGCATTCAAGCATACTGGTCACGACATCACGTTGTTTCATCCTTTAGCCCTATATGGTATAAATCACATTATTTCAGATCAAGTATTCATCGATGATGTAATTCATTCATTTTTTATACCAAATTGACTAGATTGACAGAGCTTCCTTCATTACAGTGGGTTATTTAACTAAAATCCTCAGTTTGAGATGGGCTTTCTTTCCCAATTTGTTAGGTCACGTCATTTCATCCTTTAGCTGATTTTAGAAATCATTCAAATATTCACACACTGTTCATTTCATTTATGAGAATGCATTGCGGCTGGGATACTTGATGGTGCAGACTCCAAAGCAAAACTGACAGAGAGTAGGCAAGGTAACAGCGTTGACTGGCAGCAAAGTTCGGTGCATGGACAAAAGACAAACTGGCAACAGACACGGGAAACACAGGGACTAAACATACACACGAGGTAATAAGGTGAAAGTAATCAGGGTGGGGGAAGACAATCAGGGAGGAGGACAAAACCACACAAGCAGGGAAGGGGGAATCTGAAACAAGGAGAGGTAAATACATGATAACTGAATATTGGCATGGAGATGTTTTCAGGGTGGGAGTCTCATCATACCTGTAAGTTTTGGGGCAGATTCCACCATGTACAGCTGAGTTATAACAGCTTCCTTCTTTTGCTTGCGAAACATCAAAGTTCACCACCCATGCCCTTCAACAAAATCTCAAGCTTTGACCAACTTTTGACCTCTTATGATGGCACATTCCACAGAAATGTGAGGGCATATTTTTCACTTCACGACAACACGTAGCCATCATTTTACTGAACGCAACAGTGCCCTGGGTGTCCTTCTTACTTGAGTGGTTCAGGAGTTATGAAGGTAAAAGTTTTCATGGTTCACTTTGCATGATGACCTCCTGACCTTTCAAACATAAAGGCCCATAACTTAGGAATTGAAGGGGCTAGGGACATGGATCAGACTGGTCTTGAAAACCCTCCAGGAGCTCTACAAACATTTGTCAGAACCAGGTCTGTAGCCCAGTGTTTTAGGGCTAAGCTCCAGTTTGAGTTAGGGGGTTAGGATTACTGCTTGTCCACTGCACTCAAATCAATCTCTCCACAATCTCAGCAGTAATTATTGATGCAGATGGATTTGAGGGTGGAGTGGTGGACTGTGCTGTGTGTGTTGGAAGTATTAATGACCAGTTCTCTGTTTTTTTTCAGCTGTACATAGCTGTCCATACATCACTGTGTGAAGTGGGCAATGGAAATTTTGATAGCTTAACGAGTTATCGTCACTGAGGAATGCAAGTATAGCAGTGTGTCACCAGAATATTTTGAATAGGTTGTGATGGGTGAGGGACAGAGGGACTCGGTCTACAAATGACTTGAAGATCATAGGCTTGATCCATAACAACAATGATATGGCACACAGAGATGAGGTGCAAAACCTGACAATTTGATGTTCCACCAGTTATCTATGTTGAACAACAAGAAGACAAAGGAGATTATACTGGACTTCAGGAGGAAGTGGAAAAATCATAACCCAATTTTAATCAGTAGTGAAGCAGTGGAGAGTGTCTCCAGTTTTAAATTTCAGGGGGTGAACAGTACTGAAGAACTCTCTGGGCCTGTCATACATTTACTGTCATTGGGAAGGTACAACAGCATCTCTTCTTGAGGAAGCTGAGGAGAGCTGGTTTGCCACAGATCTAAATCTGAATCCTTAATGCCAGTTATGTCATTTGTTAGCAACAAAGTTATTTTCATGTAAAGCTCACTCTCTTAGGGTTCAGTATCCACCCATTTTGCCATGCCTGTGCCTTAAATCCATATTAAATGAACATTTCTCCAATCATCAAATTTTGTGCAAAGTTTCATGAGTTGACAAGCATCTTTAGTCTCTCCCAAAAGCCACTTACTTTAAGGTGAAAAGAAAGAAGGAAAGAAGGAAAGAAAGAAAGATGGAAGGAAAGATAATCAGAGCAATTTCAAGAGGGTCCATGCACTTTCAGTGCTCAGGACCTAGTAAGCTCAATAAATATATTAATCTACATTTAATTATTTTCAAAAAACAATAAGAATTGCAAATGTCAAGTACAAAACTATTTATTATAGCTGTAAGCACAACATAACAGAGGACTACATGCTTTGCAGTTGTGGAATAATTTGGGTGCAGTACCAGAAAATCGCCTGTAGTGGGAGCCAGAGAGCAAAACTGTGTGAAAATCAGGAGTGGAAAAACGGATTCTTGCACCAAAATGAGGACTTTTGAGAGAAACGGAGTATAGCATGTTTACAACCTTAGGAAGTGATTTCAGTGAAAACAAAGTGAGGACCGGCCAAAATGTCCTCACTTCCCAAAAATGACCTCACTTTGTTGGTTAAAAACTCATTCTGGTCCTCAGTATGTGGTAAGTACAAGAACACACACACACACACACACACACACAAACAGACACCCTGCATCAATTCACAGCTGTTTGTTTCTGTAACATCTGTGACTCAACAACACCAGCCTCCTACACGTGTCAACAGTCGATGCTGCACTGAGACACCAGATGGACACAGTTTGATTTGTCACAGTGTTCAGAGGAGATCATTTCATGGTTTAGGTAACTCTGTGTGTGTGTGTGTGTGTGTGTGTGTGTGTGTGTGTGTGTGTGTGTGTGTGTGTGTGTGTGTGTGTGTGTGTGTGTGTGTGTGTGTGTGCGTGTGTGTGTGTGTGTGTGCGTGTGTGTGTGTGTGTGAAATCAAAGCAACAATCAAAGCCAAATAGAACCTCCACAGCAACATTCCATTCCGGGCCTACGTATATCAAGGGCAGGTTCACAGGACAACAGCTCTTCAGACTGACTTTTCATCGAGCGCAGTCACAGTCGTGTTAACGTGAGAAAGAAAAGTGAGGAACAAGGTGATGATATCTGTTTATCAGAGACAACAAGAGCAGTTTTATGAGACAGAATATACCAGCTGAATGAACTGGAGTACTCTAGCGAGTGCAAGAAGAGACATGTCTTATTTATATATATATATATATATATATATATATATATATATATATATATATATATATATATATATATATATATATATATATATATATATGTGTGTGTGTGTGTGTCTCAAAACCACTCATTAGATATATCTGGTATTTCCTTCTTTCCTTCTTTGTTTTTTGTGTATTTCCCCAGTAAAGGATCAAACATGCTTATCTCGTGATATGTTATGTTATGTTGTCTTATCATCTAGTTGAATTGAATACATGTAAAAAGACTTTAAACACAGGTTTACCCAATTCATATAAATGACTTGTTTTCATCATATAGGCTCACCATCATTTGATTCAGGCCTATTAATAATTCAGCATTGTCAGGTGGTTTTGTGTTGAAGATTTATTCTTTGTTCTAATAATAAATAGACTCTGAAAACCTGGCATCCAGTGTTGTCTTCAGGTACTATCAGAAATAAATTGGTGTGTGTGTCTGTGTGTGTGCGTGTGTGCGTGTGTGCGTGTGTGCGTGTGTGTGTGTGTGTGTGTGTGTGTGTGTGTGTGTGTGTGTGTGTGTGTGCTATTAATACCAACATGTATCCCTTCTCCAGTGTTTGTATCCTGCTGCCGTGACTCTTCATCTTCACACCGTCCTGTGTGCTCGATCTGATTCACAGCAGCAGACATAATGTGGCTGCTTTGACTGACAGCTTCACATTGAAACTGTCCATCTCTACTGTCATGATTACTGCTTCTGAATCTGCAGCACGCATGTGTTAGAACACATAGAACATGTTTTCACTGCTGGGATATCTATAGTTCACCTACTTATATATCTTACAGAGTTTGCAGACAGAATACCAGCTTAGTGGCTGAGAAACACTGGCACACTTAATTATTTACTTCTCTGTTGTATCAATCCACCACTGAAAATCAAATGAAACCACTCGACTGAGACCGCCCTGTACAACAAAACTCAAGCTAAATGTTGTTAAAAGCTCTGAATGGATCACAAACAAACATGTTTCTGTTCCAGAAGCAGAACCGCTCTGTGTAACGGCCACAACCACATTTAGTTTCTGTGGGAATTTCACTGTGCTTAATGGATGACTGCATCAGAGTATTATCCAGGAGCTCCAGTAATCAAAATGATTTTAATCACTGAAATTAGTATCTGTGCTTTTCCCAAGATAACACTATCATCCAAATGGTTCTCTTTAATACATAAATTACACATATTTTTCTACAGAATGTGCCAAGCTCGCAGAACAGGAGGAAACATGGCAGCCCGACACCTTTGAGGGATATAAATGAGCACAGTGAAGAAGAAAGACCACAAAACCTCACTTCATCATAACACAATAAATACAGGATTTACAACAACACACAGAAACATCCTGTCACACATGTTAATGAGACATTAATGACCAGATGAAATCATTCAGACTGATGATCATCTGTTACCATTAAAGCTCCACAAAAGTCCAGAGTTGTCTTTTCACTTCCCCTTTCTCTCTCTCTCTCTCTCTCTCTCTCTCTCTCTCTCTCTCTCTCTCTCTCTCTCTCTCTCTGTATGAGTCATGGTGATGAAAGTTGTCCTTCCTCTTCTTGTGACGGTTTCAAAGACACCAGCAGAACTTTTTTTTCCTCCACCATCTATTTGACATTCTGTCAGGGAACACACTGAATCTCACATCTGTCATTATATCCTGAATAATGTGAGTGGAGACAGTCTGAACCATCAGAGAGGCATCTTTCTGATATGAATCCTGAGTTTGTTCATTTTGTCAGTATTAATATCATCTGCAGAGGACTCACACATCTGAGTGATGATTATAAAAAAATACAGCGTTAATGTTGACATGCAAAAATAAACTGTGAGTCACTGACATAATGACCTTTTCTTTGTGAGGTCCTAACTCAGTAACATTCACGGTGTCGTGCACCTTTTCCAGTTCCAGTCAACAGATACAAACAGAGGAACAGCACTTCTCAACAGGGGGAACATATGATACATGTTTAAAAAAGACAGTCATCTTGGCTCTGAAAATCAATTTGTTTGTACCGTCTGTACCAGGACATCAGCTCGTACAACATGTCATGATTTTATTTATGTATTCACTTTTTGTTCTATCCAAACAAATAGAACAGACCGTGGATAATTACCATTCACACCATGTTTGTTCTGTTCTCATGTCCTCTGACCACCAGCTCATGTGTCAGAGTTTTGTTTAGTTTCCTGAGGCTGATTCGGAGGAAAAGAACTTGTTGTAGAGTTTTAGTGTCTACAACCTTCAAACTACAGAGTCAGTGGAAGTGGAGAGCGGCTGTAAACACACAGCAGGCCGTCAGGAGCAGATCAGATGGGGAACAGGTTTCAAAGTGTGTCACCACGAAAACTCAAATGAATTTCACCTCCAGACTGTGTCTCCTTCATCAGCCCCAGAAGACCAAACTCTGACTCTGGCAGATTCTTCCTCCTCTGCTTGTTGACATTCTTCACCTTCCCACTCTCCACTCTTCCTCCCTCCAAATGATATTTTGTTGTTACAAAATCACATTATTCAAATGTCTTCATAAATATTTATGACGAGGTATGAGGGAGGCCGGTGGAGGTTTTCTGCTTCCACCTTTCTGCTTGTTGTAATTATCCCACTGAATGTGAGCGATGCAGAGAGAGAAGGTGAGAGATATTTTTAACGATTCATCTGAAAGGAAAACTGTTCACCCACATTGATCGACCAGATAACCCTCCAGAATCTACCCTGAATTTTACCGTCTCCTCTGTCTGACATGTTTACCGCTGATTCATATTTGTTTGTGCTCCTGCTGCTCTCTCCTGCTGTCTCATGTCTGTGATGTTGGACAGGATCAGTCATGTCTCACCTGTCCATCAGCCTCCTGACCACCTGTTACAGCACCCGCCTCCCCAGCTGCACCTGATTGGCTTGTCAGACTGCCAGTCCTAACTCTTCCTTCAGCACGTCGTCACATTCTTTCAATTTACTGTTCAGCTCACTGTGTCCTGTCTGCCTGCTGCTTCTCTCATCCTCAGGTAAGTTTGACGTTGCTCACCTGTTGCAGGATGTAAACCTGTTTAATCTGTTAGTAAAATCTCCATTAACTATATTTATCATGCTTCTGTTGCTTTATACTTTGTTTGTCTAGACATTGTGTTTAACACTCAAAATTGTGGATTCTAGCAACACATTTTTCAGCCACCCTCTATCGAGCATTTAGTCAAGTATCTTCTAATAAAACACATTTTCCTACAATACAATTAAGAAAACATAAACTCAACACATCTGTTTGTCATCTAAAGATCTGAGACTTTTTCTTGAACTCAGAGTTTGAGCACAAACTGGTTAAAATCTGTATCAGTGAGCTCTCCTCGTTTGTCGAGATACACAACAGCTCTGGTGACATTCGTGTAGTCAGCCTGCCAACAACATCCTCCCTCAGAACCTGCAACATCTGTGTAATGATACTGGGTGATTAAACTGCTCATATTAAAGTGGCCTCTTATTGTGACCAGTCCAACACACACCTGTTCACTAATCCTGCTGTTTAATCAGCATCTTGATATGCCACATCTGTCAGGTGGATGGAGTATCTTGAAAAAAAGGAGTGTTAACTACCATTTTACTTGTTTTGGAAGTCTTGTGTTTTACTGCAACTTGTGAAAAATGGGAACAAGAGCTAAAGTGTTGAGTTTAATTTTGTTGTGTGTAGACTGGATGGGTACAATTAGTGTTGAGTGCTTGGTATTTACTAATGTAATGAAAAACAGACTCGTTAAGATGGAGTTTATTCTTCTACAGTCAGATCAAATCAACTGATCTTGAATTGACAACAACAACTTCAGCAGTTTCAGAAGCCACATCAGAGTCAGAGAGCACAGACACCTTCAGTTTATTCCTTTGGGGTTTAAAGAGTTTGTGCAGAGCAGCTCACCTGAATCAGCACTCAGTGTGAACAGAATGAGCAGAATGAAACTTTAAAATCCTTGTTTTATTCTCCCTGACAGAAATCTAAGAGGACTGAATAATGATTAGAATCGTGTTCTTCTGCATCTGATCCTCATGAGTCTCCTCACACAGATCAGCAGGCTGAGCTGTCACCATGTTAATAAGAGCAGTGGGTGTGTGATTCCATCACCCGAACACACACAGTGTGTGCTGCTCTACAACTGATGGAGACAGACTCACACTGCTGCACTGACTCACACATCAGCGTGTTCTGGTCCATGTCGCTGTGTGTGTGTGTGTCTCAGTGGGACAGAAGAATCTCAGCAGAGGCAGAAACCTGCAGGAAGTTTTGTAAAGTCAAGAAGACTCGACTTTATGAATACAGCCCAAAATCACAGTCACATTGCCTGAAGCTTTGTGTTCTTCTAGGCAGGATGCCAACAACGTTGGTCTTTGTCTGTCAGTCAGAGAGCTGTAACACAACTCTCAGCCAGTCTCTCTCCTACAGCACAGAGTCCCATCCACAGTGCCAGGGTGTCATTGTAAACCTTTATCATTGTGCCCTCTCCACTCTCGTATCTCACCTCTGGGACAGATTGTTGCTCTTGGCTCGCTCCCTGTTCCCAGCGTGGCCTTTACTAAGACAGACAGAATTTAATTTCACCTCTGACTGTGCACAGCCTTCAGCATCCAGAAGAGCATCTCTTGTTTTCAGTCATAAGAAAGATCATAACACCGTCCAGAGGTCAATGCACAGCAAAGCTGCAACTTCCAGGGAGCTGTGTGCATGTGACTGTGTCTCTGACCTCAGTGAATATTACATCTATTAACAACCATGTCATCAATGAACAACAAGCAGCTACATAAAGCTGTTGGACAGAACTCATCCTCTGAGCCAGACAACTTGTTCCAGCTCATCTAAGAGGAAACCAGTCTTGTGCCAAGAGAGCAGAGCCAGAATCAGCTTCAGTCCACATCAAAAATAAATCACTGGTCAGCATTAATCTTCTTAAGAGGATTGTGAAGATGCCTTTCATTGACTTTGGACAGAAACTCTTTGCTGCCTGACAGCTGCTGATGTGACGCCATCAAAGAATTATTACCAAGATGACACAGAATATAATCATCTCTATGAAGCAGAACAAGTTCATTAAAACACAAAGACGTGTCCTGTCACATGATGATCCAGGCTGGTTCTGTAATGTCTGTATGTTAGGTCACTGATAGCTGACAGATCTGTAACATTTTCTCTCTCTTTAACTCCAGCAGAGAGGCGGAGCTGTTTATAATACCAGGTTATTATTCATTCAGCTGTCCATCACAGTCAAGCGGTTCAGATGGAGGTCTGAATTAGAGCTTTTAGTATGAAGCTGTTCAGGTGAGACCACACACAGGAACAGCTCTGTGGTCAGAGCCAAGTCTGATCCATGGTGGAGCTTCCATGGATCAGACTTGTTCAGCACGTCTCACAGAACAAGTCCTTTAATACTGATTGGTTACATTGTCCCTGCTCATGTAGGAGCTCATGTACAGGTCAGATCTTCACTGCTTTAACCGTCACTGAGTTCTGTTGTCCTGGTAAACAACACAACAATGAGGGAGGATGACAACTTTGTGTTTCTAACAGCAGAGAGTTGCTATTATTGCAAGAATGTGGTGCTTGATTGAGAGACAAATAACTTCAGCACAAGTTAAAAAGCAGAGGATGTTCAGATGAATATTTTTATGTGGGTTTTCATCTCCAGTGAAAATGGGAAACTGACTGAGACTGAATAAGAAACAGTTTAGTCCCACATGGCTGAGAGCAGCGAGACCTGGCATAATAGATGAGACATGATCTCACCTGGTGAGAGATTCTGCTACATCAATATTAATAATGGAGGATTTTAGAGGCTGTGGGTCGTGTGGGAGGATACATAGGCCGGAGGAAAACACGCAGTGCATCCATATTCCATGAAGACATTTAAGTCCTGAACTTACTGTGGATTTAAAAAAGGATCAAGTGTCTGAAATGGAGATCAGTGCTTAAACTCTCAATAAACATACACAACACGCATCCTCACAGGACGATTTGTGTTTAAGACTAGCTGAGCTTTAATTCATGGGTTTTCTGATGTGGTGATAATATTAGACTGTTCACTGAGTCAGCTCAATTACAAAAACACACTTTTATTCATAGGATGAACAAATGTTGTTTTCTTGATTTAAACAATTTACATAATTTTACAATGATTTCAAGAAGCCGACACATCTGTTAAATTAACTTGAACACAGAGCCACAGTAACATGAGCCTCAAACAACAGAGAAATGATTTAATGGCATTCAGAATCCAAACCAAACTCAGTCCAGGAGCAGCTGAGCCTGCAGCAGCTCTTCAGTCACTAAAGCTCTTTCTTGTACAGACAATGAATTCATGAGGACAATAATAAGCACTAATTAGATTTTCTAGTGGAAAGCACATGAGCTCACATTAGCCTCCTGACTTACACATGTAAATGTAGACCTGGTCCTGCTGAGTGAACAGCTGACAGTGTTTTCCCTTTGTGAGTGAGTAATAATATCCAGCTGTTCTGCCACAAAGCTTTACTGCCACTGGAGAGCTCTGCATGACGTACACAAGCTCCAGGAGCTGTGTGTTTAATAAGAGAGGGGAGAAGTGGGAGTCTCTGGATATATTCACTCATTATTAATGCTGACTGGTGCCTGGCAGCAGAGCATGACTCAGCGTTCAGCTGAGAGACAGAAGTCTGTCAGACGACACAGGGAAATGGTTAAAGGTGTAACTTCTCTCTTTGTTCATCACCTCCTCTCTGTCTACACAAAGCCAGCTGAAGTTTCTCTGCACCACCTGATGTGGTCTGAATCAAGCCTCAGGTTTTGGAGCTCCGTCACTTCTCACTCTGCACGTTGTTTTCTTCCACCAGCTCTACAGAGTGGAGGAAACGACAGAAGAGCAGCTCCACAATCAGACATCCCAACATCTATCCATGGAGCGACGCTGCACATCAGAAAAGAATCAGATCACTGCCCCGACAGTAAGTGACACTGAGCTGAGGCAGGAGCATTAAACCAGGCCGATGCAGGCGTGGTGCACATCGGACAGACGGATGGATCGGACCGAGGCGGCACTTCCTGTCCTCTCCTTCCTGACAGCAGCCGGATGGTTTTCAAACGGAGCTGTGAGGATTTAGATCTTATTAGGATGTCACAGTGACTGACAGCCAGTGAAGTGGCTGGAAATCACTCAGTTTACCAACAGGTGACAAAGTGACAACCCACAGAATGAACACTCTGGGTTAAATAATTCAGCTGTGCATCACTTCTGCAGCCTTCATGACGAAACGTGTCAGTCATCTGTCAAACCACATCAAGTGTCCACAGATGTGTTACAGTTTAAATTCACCTCAGAATGAAGATTCAACAGTTCTGGTCTGAAGGGGTGACCCCTATCAAATGAGCCTGACCCCGACCCAGAGCCAAGAGGAGGAGAGAGCATCTGTACAGTGACATCAACCTTTCATCACTGTCTCATCAGAGAACAGTCAGTGGAGCCCTGATCTCCAGGTGCAACGTCTCTCTTAATGTCCTGTGATAATAAGTCAGTGTGACGGTGGCTGGTGAGCAGAACAGCTCACCTGGAGGGAACATTTACTCAGAGGTGGACTTGAGAAAGACAGAGTGTGAAAGAGAGAAACTAGAGAAGGAGACAGTCAGGGAGACATGTTTAACCCTCAGGGCTCCATCTGTGTGTCTACATGGTGTGTGATGGCCTCAGGAGAGGCAGCTGCTGTGTCAGTGATAGAAATGTGAAGCGTTTGGTTAAACTGTGGTAACCTCCACCCTCTATCATAGTGTGTGTTACAATATAATGTCCCCACACTCACTGTTGTTACTTTGACAAGTGTCAGCAGACACAGAGCTACATCTCACATGTTCAGTGGTTTCTGAACTGTTGATGTCATCAGTGGACATCATCTGTCAGTGATACAACAGACTGGATCTGATACAGAGCGTCCATCAGGACATGAACATGGACAGTGTTTGCAGACATCCAGTGAAATCTCTGGAGGTGTCTTTGGAATTAGCAGTCTGTTCTTCACTGGACTGAAGTGCACGACACTTCAGCTGGAAGAGCTTTCAAGTTCCTCTTCAAGGCAAACATGCAGGTGTGAAGACCAGAGGAGTCGATCTTTAAACAAAAAAAGAAACTCTTTAATGTTCAGTTCTCTTAGAGGTGCTGACTTGAAATAACTTAGAAATGCATCAACCTAAGAATGACTTCTCTGCAGCGATATCACACTCTCAACATCTTTTTTTTTTTTTCTTCCCCACTAAAACTAACTTTCCAGTCAATCTACAGCATCTGTACCATTTTTTTAAACCATCTATACATGTGATCACATAGAAAGACTTCCACCAGCTCATCTCTACTTTAGTTCTTTCTTGTGCTGAAATGATCTGATTGAATCATGTAATCACACAGTATATAAGTTCTGCTGCTTTGAGTCTCTTGATGAAATCAGAGGACAGAAGTTGTGTGGGTTTATGGGAGTTGTTGTCTTCACTGTCAAACAGTCACCACTGCTGATTAAAACCAAGCAGAAATGTTCCCAGTCTGTTTTAAAGGTTTAATACATTATGTCTGGTCACGTCGGCCTACAGGAGGACAGCAGAGGGTAAAGAGAAGTTCAAACAGTGTCTGATTGATTAAAATGACATTTGATCTGTCAGATGTGGTGCTGTGGGGAGGTTTTAAATCCTCTTCTCAAACACTGTTTATAATGGGCATGATTAATAATCCTAATATAACCAACAGACCTCTGAAATGACATTTTAAATGACTCATCTGCTCTACATGTCAAATAGAACAGTGACAGAGGTGAAGTTCAGGTGTTTAGTATGTAAAATACACACAAGAGAGTATTTTTACACATTTAATTGTTTTGTTTTTTACGTGTCTACAGATATCCAGCCGATCACAATCATCACTGAATTACTGTAACTGATGGACACTATTGTTTTGTTCATTGCTTCTGCTGTAATAAGTTTAAAGAAACCTTTTTTTTCTGATTTTCTGAAGTCTGCTCTAAATTGTATTCTCTCCTGTGTTTATGACAAGGAGCCTCAGGAAGGTCGTGGTAAGACTGTTGCCAAGGAAAATGGCACTGGTGAGTTAGTGAGGACAGAATGTGCTCCTGACCTTCAGTCTTCATCTGAACGGGGAAAACCTTCACTCAGCAGACTGCTGGAGGTGTTTTTGTTCTTTCCTGCAGTCAAACATGAAGTGTTAATCCCAGCGGGAGCTCTGCTCCAGAGATCAGAAGGAGACAAACACTGAATACAGTAGAACTTCTGCTCTGATCTCACTGTACTGTGATCACAGACACATTGCTGTGCTGATGACTGCAGGCTGAAATACTGAACAGCACTAAAACCTTTAGTGATAGAACATGTCCTGAAAAAATAATAGTATAAATGTCATGTCAACATCTTTCAGTGTTCCAGTTTTAATTAAAGTGGCAACAGACAGTTCTGTTATTAAAGCTTCATAAAAAGTTCTCATTGGTTTCTGTCAGACATCGCTCCACATGAGTCCTCAAACTCAAAGACATGCAGTGACAGCAACGTTTGTTTCATCTCATCAACATCCTGTATTTCAGTTCGGCTGTGACGTCAGATCAGCAGAGGAAAAGTTGGCCATCTGAACCTCCTGCAGAGAGCGAGGCACATTTTTGTGTGAAGTTAGTGGAATAAATGTTTCTGGGAGGAGTCCCACCGGTCGACACTGGAAGACTGGCTGCTCAAGAATGAGAGCAATGAAAAGAGAGCCGGGTGCTGTAAAAGAAGAGTGGGTGCTCTGCTGGGAGAGTGGGTGGTGAGTGTGTGATGCTGAGAGTGCTGCCTTGAACCAGTGCTACAGCCACTGAGGCCATTTCAAGTGTTTCTCAGTAGAAATACAGTTTCTTGTGACCAGTGCAGACGTCTCCAGTGTGGCTGTAAATTCCATCTGTTCTATATTTTCTACCTCGCTGACGTCGAGAAAAACTGCTAAAGGAAACTCAGTAAAAATGGTTCTGCTGCTCGTTGTTGTCCCTGTGGTGTGTCGATGCTTTCTCACCTTTGAGGAATCTTTGTGTGCAGTGATGTCAGAACACACAACATGTTTGTTCTCTGTATGAATGAAAAAGTGAGACAGGTCAGTGGAGTTTACTGATCGCAGTCATCACAACACATGTCGTTAGAAACAAAGAGTTATTTCTGATAATGATTTGTGTGTGTGTGTGTGTGTGTGTGTGTGTGTGTGTGTGTCTGTGTGTGTGTGTGTGTGTGTGTGTGTAGTTGTGTATTTATGTGTGTTTGAGACCACAAGTGTGTTTCTCAGCATGATGACCGCTGACAGAACCAGTGAAGGAAAAACAGGCATCATTAAACTGCCTGACAGCATCCGTCTGGGAAGACGGGACAGAGATAATAAATGTAGAAGCTGTGAGAGAGACATTTTCTCTCTCTGTTTTTCACACACACACACACACACACACACACACACACACACACACACACACACACACACACACACACACACACACTCACTCAGGCACACTTCCATTCCTCTCTCAACTAATAAATGAAGCCTTCCCGCTTCCTGGCAGCCATTTTCTCCCTCCTTCCTTCTTCTCCATCATCTCCATCCAGTATCAAGTTTGTCTTGATGTCTCTGCTGATCTGTTTCTCAGTCAGACATCAGACTCCATCTACATTCACAGCCAGCAGAGCAGCTTCTTCAGTCTCTTCATCACCACCAGCAGCATGTTTGCATCGTGTACTGCACAAGAAAGTCAGCCAGCTGAAGCTGCTTTACACTGAGGACGCTCAGATAACCAAGAACAGCTCACAGCTTCTGACTCTGCTCACACATTATTCCAAGAACCTGTGAAGCAGCACAAATCACCTCTGATCCTCACACCACACCAGTCAGACAGGAGGAGAGCAGAGCGGCGTCTTCACTACTGAACAATTAAAGCCAGCAGTCGACCTCTGGGTTTATACTCCACACATTCAGCTCTGACGAAACAACTTCCTGTCAGCATGTGTACATGATCTGTTTTGATTAACGTTGCCTTTCTTTTCCCACCAGAATCTGGAAGAGTCAGCACTCTGCTTTTATATTAAATATGTGATCTCATGATGAAGACTGACACAAGCTCTGAGACTGAATCACTGAAGTTGGTCACCTTTGACCAACAACCTGAATATGATCAGTGACATATCACTCCCACCATTGTTAATACATGACACGGCACAAATTGATGATGGATGAACGTTTGTTCGCCAGAGTGATCTCCCCTCAGTGCCACAGAGCTAATACAGGATTTATAGAGTTCCTCTGCCTCGAGTATCTGCTGCAGTTCAGAGAGAGTCGAGCCGATTTCTCTGGAGAAAGTCACTTATATGTGTGGGCTCACTTTTACATATTTATGTGCTCATGGTGTCCCGAGGACAATCTGTGATGTTAAAGCCATGATGTGTCATCATTTAGGTACACGCTGAGCAGTAGGTAGTTTCATAATGACTCACCTCATGGAGGGCAGGTAACAGATCACAGTGTCAGAATACTTTCTACAAAAGATTAAAGCTTCAAACGCAGACAGTCGCCATGACAGGACAAGTCCTGCAGCAAAGCTACCAGTCCAGTAAAATCTCTGATTACAGGCAGTTCCTCAGGATTTTACACTTCTGTGATCACAATCTGATGACTGGAGGGAAAACAAGCGCTCCTCATCACACTCCCTCATTAGAGAGAAGGTTCACATTAATGCAGTGTGCTCACGTCTTCTACTGAACACCAGGCTGAGAGCTGCTGACCTCCAGGTGTCTTCATTTATAATTAACGTCCAGCTCACAGTGTTTCTGTCCTCCAGATGAACGTTGGTGAGAAAACTGTCTGACTGTAAAAGTTTCATTTCTGAGGAGGAGCTCATGACTGGAGTTGTTGGAGGAGGAAACATGTTGGTGTATTTGATTATATGGATTGTTTGTGTTGTGAGAACTCCAGTAAAAGTCTGACCTACATTCAGTGACAGATGAGGGACAGTGTGCAGGACGTACACATGCAGGACCTGTTCAGCTGGCTGAGCTCTGCACACTGAGTAAATACAGTGACAGGTGAAATACTGACGGTAATGTCTGGCTGGATGTGGCCAATAGAAAACATCAGGCTCAGTCTAATGCCTGGCTCTTCATTAGCTTGGCTTCACTACACAATGCTCAGACAGTTCTTTAGTGCGTCTGGGATCCAAACACAACATGTGGCTTCTCTGAAGTGCTTCAGGTTTGCTGACAGCACAGAGCTCCATGAAGCTGAAGTCAATAGTGTGTGTTTCATTTGGAGAAAACGTGGAGAGGCTGGAATGATTTCTCCTGCTTGTTCTGAGCAAGATGAGAATACACTGGACGAGTTAAGATCCCCTGATTGTGTGTAAAGACACTGCTGACAGTGCACTTCTGTCTCGCTCTGTCTCATCTGGAGCCCACATTACAAAGCACTTGCTCACAGAGCTGAAGTGTCGGCCCACTTGTGTGTGTGTGTGTGTGTGTGTGTGTCTGCTGCATCACTACAGAGGTCGGTCTGATGAGTCACGACATCTGTCCTCGAGTTTACAAAGACAAAGAGACACAGGGAGGAAGAACTGTGACAAAACTACAGAGCTGCTTTCTGCTTTACATCCTCTTTAAAGTCTGTTCTGTCAGTCAGATTCACTCCACAGGGAGAGTTATCACCTCACTACATTATGAGCACAGGAGTGTTGTAATACCAATGTAATCTGGTGATATGTGTATTTCAGCAGTGCCCCAATTCAAATATATGCAGCATAACAGCTTCTGCTTTTCAAGGACGGTAAAAACACACTGCATTCAATTCACACACACGTCACACACACCACTCCCACCACGTAACAGCCTGTGAATCTCCACCTGCATCAACCAACTGATGTAGGAAATCCTCTTAATACAAGTATCCTCCCATCACTCGACCACACAGTGACACACAGCACACAGACACACCTGTGTGTGAACTGTCACACTTCATCTGTAGAAGAACTGATCATGTCTTACCTGCATTTCAGGATCCACAGAAGAAGATTCACAATGAGTTCCGGAGAGAAAAAACAGAAGACGGAGAAAAAAGAAAAATGCAATTAAAACATATACAAACTCATGATCAGCTTCAAGTCACTGCAGTAAAAACATCTTCCTCACACACTGCCTGGTTAAATTTTACAACTTCTCCTCCCAGATGATACAGTGTCAGCTTTAACCTCCTCCATCAGCACCCTGTCCTCTTAAATCATCTGAAGGTGTGTTTTGGCAGCTCATATTTTAACTTTCAGAGGTGCAACAGTATCAAGAGACACTCTGAACTTATGAAATGAAGCAACAACATGGAGAGAGGAGAGATACAGAGCTCATCCAGGCTGAACATGAAGCAGCAGTGTTTTTAAAATGCTTCAGAGGAAGAAAACTGATGTTACAAGTAGGAGCATGAAAAACATACAGAAGAGATCAGAGATACAGATTTATACACATGTGGACTTTAAACAGCAAAATGACCATTTAGCTTCACATCAGCATGTAGCAGAGCTTCTGCTGCAGCTCAGTCCAGCTGCTGAAAACTCATCTCTCTCTGTGTCTTTCGTCATTAGCTGATTTAGTGATGATCTGACGTCTCCTGTAGTAACAGAGGCTGACAGGATCTCATCTGTGCCAGGCTGAGACAGTGTGTGTGTGCCAGCTCTGCCTGGCATGGCAGCTTGAGAGAGGCTGGCCTGAGGTCAGGTTGACATGAGGTGAAAAGGACGTAGCAGATGGAGTCTGAAGACACTGATGTGTAACGCTCAGTGGGATTCAGAGAAGAGACCAAAAGACGGAGTTTATAGAAGGGATTCATCATCAGCTGCAGATTATCTATTTGTCTTTTGCTTGAGGATGAACAACGAGAGTGGCCCGTGAAATGATCCTTTAAATAAAGAGACAAACACTTCACACAGAAACAGAGCAACAGGAAAGATCACACCATCCACCAAAAGTGTCAGAAGGATGAAGCAAAGAGAGAGCGGAGTGATGAGGAGAAGCCCACTGACACCGCTCTGCACTGAAATGTGTTTCTTCTATTTCTCTTCACACATGAACCTCTGTGTGAGTGTGAATTTGTGTGTGTGTGTGTGTGTGTGTGTGTGAGAGTGAATGTGTGTGAGGCTGTTTGTGGATGCAGAAGCTCTTCTACCTGAGCAGAGTCTCGAGGGAAACAGATGGAGAGAGATATGAAACCTGTCTGGAGGATGTTACAGGCAGAGTGTGAGGAAAGACAGAGAGGACAAAATAAAAAGTGCAGCAGCGTTTGGCAAAGGATGAGTATGAGGTGTTATCTGGGATGTGAAGATATTCATGTGTTTTTATCATCAAATCCACAACTGGCTGGAGCCGGCACATTACTGCTAACTGATCAAGATAAATGATAAAGAGTGACGAGGGCTCAGAGGCTTCATGAGAACATGAGTGTCAACAGTCTGAACAGTGAGTGAGTTATGTGATCAATTCTTCAGTCTTCTCTCTAAACAAGTCACCAGGCCGAGTGATGAAGCAGCTCATTTTCTGCCAACAAAGGTTTTTCTGGAGGTTTTGTGAAGGTGACTGAACTCAGAGAACGATATCTCAGCTTGACCACGTGAGGGTGGTCGAGCATATTGAATAAATCCGGCACAGTTCATCTGTTTTGCTTCCTTCTCTCATTTCATGTGTTTCACTGCAGCATACATATCATCTTGCATCACAGCTGTTCTCATCTCAAGATGGCCTCTACGTTTTTCTTCTAAAGCTCAGAGACGTTGCATGAGCTCAAATCTACTGTGAGGCTGATCCAGAGTCTGTGGCTGTTTGAATCAAATACATCATCACTGTAGTCATTAGTACTGGAGAGAGGAACAGATAATGTGAGCTTGTTTGAATAATTCAGCTACATGTGTTCATGTTAATGACCACAAAGATGAAGAGTTAATCAGAAGCTCTACAACCCTCTCCAACATACAGATCAGTGTCAGTGTATATGAGGTGAGGGAGAGCCGGCAGGACTCCAGCCTGAGGCTTTAACATGCAGACGAGCCAGGAGGAGGAAGATGAGGAACCAGATCAAACAGCCAGCAGTGGTTCTCTCCTCACACTAACTGCTGCAGGAAGAAAGTCAGGACGAGAGACTTTTTCACTGTGGAGATATCATCACACACACACACACACACACACACACACACACACACACACACACACACACCTCAGTCTGTGGATATCTCTCTCCTCATCTGTGTTTCTAAAGTACCAGCTGAGGTTCAGATCAAAGCCAAAGATACTCTGGAAAAGTTACAAAAATACGTGTTAGAGTAGAAGTGAAATATATGTTGATGTGGTTTGCTGCTGTTTGATGATTCTTCACACAGAGGCAACTGAATCAGGACAAACATGATACTTGTTATGTTATAAGTGAAATGACTATAATGCATCACACTGGGTTTAATGTGACACTCAGAGGATCACAGATGAGAGTTAATGAGCCAACAGAACTGTATTCAGCTCCATGAGGCTAAAACATGAGAACTTTCGGTTCAAACTCCTGATGAACGATGTAGAAACTGTCCTGGTCACTGTGAGCAACACTGATATGGAAAAGTCCATGTCCACAAGGAAGGAAATTAACACTGTAATCAATGAACAACAGACTATTGTTCACTGAAAAATCAGCTCACTGTTTGTGTGATGTAATGTGCAGTAACATGTGTGTCATATTGTCACTGTTACAGTGAGCACAGTTTCCACAGGCTGCAGGCTGTTTGACAGCTTCACTACACTGAGACATGAGAAATCTTCCAGCTGGTTACAACCTGAGTTTAGTTTCTCCTCTGAGTCTGTCGCCTGTCGCTGTACAGCAGTTCAGTGAAAGTGATTAACCTGGACTGCTCCCGTCATGATCCATCCTCTGCGTTCACCTTCATCGCCCATAAAGACAAAAGCTACACCACAGTTTAGTTTAATGGCTCCTCGTAGTGTTTCAGTTATATCTCTGACAAATCACATCATCGAAGTCAACATTAGAGCCATTAAATCTCCCTAACAGCCACCCGCCTCTCCACAAACAAGATCCGCTTGGCTCGTGAACAGGAAGAATACAATTTGTGTTGCTGATTCACTTTCACTGTGTGAAAGGACACAAAGAGAGAGACGGAAGAATCGACTGAATCCACCAGCTGTCCTTTAAACACTCTTTGGAGACAGTCTTACAGCTGAGCCAGTCGTCTACACATGATCAGGAACTTCTGCTGTAAAGTCCTGACATCCACTGTCTGAAAATGTTCTCCACACACATTTGATTTTTCCAGCTGTCAGCTTCATTTAACAGTTACTGTACGTTCAAACACCTGTTAAAGGATTCTGTACTGACGACCGCTCGTCTTCTGCTGTTTTTTTTCACTGCAAATCTTGTGATTTAAAACTGCACAAACAGGCATCTCATAAAGTGCAGTGATCACATCTATCACCGCCCAAATATTCAATCTATTCTCCTCCACAGAGAAATCAATCCTCACTCACTTTACAAACAGGCTGAAGCTGTGGAGCTTAAATCTGACGACGTCTGAATAAATCTGTCTCCATCATCTCTGTCAGACAGATAATAAAGAATTATGTATCGTCTACTGACCAGAATGAACGTCTGTGAACGCAGTGAGTGCATGTAACTCATCTGCAGAAACACATCGGTGTGATGTAAGAGACAATATGCATGGACGGCTGTGTGTGCTTCATAATAAAGGACTCAGTGTGTATTACAGTAACACACCCTGCTGCAGCACACAGCCTCATCCACCACAAAGCTTTGTCCAGCCGACACACACAAACTCTTCCAGCTGATCGGTGACAGCGAGGAGGGAGCTGTTAAACCTGGTGAACTGTGACGAAGAACTGAACCGACCCTCCTCTTTGTCCACGACGATAGATCCGCCCTGCTGGAGTTAAAACCTTCATTCAGCTGTGTGTTTCCATCAAGAGACACAAACAAGCTCCTGTACACACCCTGAAGCTCTGATCTAATCAGCTGTCAAAGGTTCTGATCCGCCTCGTCCCCAGCAGCAGGAGTCACACCACGTCTCTCGGACCTGTCACTGCTGGAGAAAGGGACGTGACGAGGCTCGGTGCTGAGACTGATATCTGTCTCTGAGGCTGCGTGAGTTGACATTTAACAGAAGGACATTTAAAGATGCCAGATCAGGATACTGTAATGGTTTCAGTGACATCAGCGTGAGCACGTCCCGGAAACAGACGAGGCATTATTTCACCTTGTGGGGACTCTGTTATATTGATCTTCATGATGGAGTCTTTAAGGGTCTGTGGGTCTGTGCAGGAGGCTACAGGAGATAAGTGAAGCCTGCAGTGTGTACTTCACTTGGTCCTGAAGGTTCAGACGCTTTCCAGGACCAATAATCAAAAGAGCAGTAAAATAAATCATTGAGGACTTTTTTTTTTTTTTTTTTTTTTTTTACATTCTTATGAGGACACAGAGTTTTATTCCTCTACATGTGACTTCATAATTTAACATGTCTGTGCTCAGAGATCCAGTCAGAGTCATCAGGTTTGATCTCATCTGTGAAAACAATTTGACAGAGCAGTGAGACACCAAAAGTGGGGTTTTGGGTGGAGGCGTCATCTAGTCTGCCTTGGGCACATGAGTGAGCAGGAAGCAGGAGGACAGCTCTGTATTTTTAGGCACAAAGGCTTTTAGGAAGGAGAGGACGGCTGAATGATGGTGTCTGCCTTTCTGCCTTGATGGTGCTGGCTACTATCCCAGCTGTCATTTATGGCAGGACCTCATCGCTCTGCCTCCACAGAGAGGAGAAGAAGAAACGTGCCAGGTGAAAGTGAAGGCGTGCTGCTTTGGGCGAGGGCTGCTGCTCTTCACCCAGCAGTCAGGAAGGGCTGCAGCACCTCATCAAACAACGTGTCTTTTAGTTTCCAAGCAGCACAGAGACGTGTGCATGAAATGAGCTGTGAACTGAGCTGCAGGACACAGATGAGGCCACATCCCTCCTGAATTATTAACTCAAGCATTTATTAATGTTTGATGCTTTTGCTTTTTTCATCTTGTTTTTTACTTTATGATTCCTGATGGAGGTAAAACAATTTAAATGGTGCTTATTCTGACTCATGCACTCATAGATCTAATATGTATTAGCTTTTTAAAAAGATACGTTATCTGCTTTCTAACAACATGTTTGACCTTGTCTCTGAATGACCACGTATTCTCCTCTGTGGAGTCTCTCTGTAATACTGTCCCTGGGGTCCATTAAACAGGCCTCATGTGTGGGAGTCACAGTGCATGTGCTGTGAAGTCAATGAATTATTCAGGAGATAAACTGCAAGTTAACTCACTCAGTGGGACGTGGTGTTAAAATGTTGAGTCAGATGATGTTGATGCAGACTGACTGTCAGGATGTTCATATATAACTAATCTATACATGTGGAAACTTTCAGAGTCAATGTGATGCTGGTTGGTGAATCAGGACAGATTAAACAGTGATACTGTTCTGAACAATGAGATGTTTCCCTTCAACTCCATCATAAAAGTCTTTTCTTTATTAGAGATCTAACGAGATGTTACCATCTGAGTTTCAGTCAGCGCTCTGTTCACTGAGGTCTCTTCTGTCTCGCAGGCAGAGAAAACACATTTGTTCCAATTAGCACGATCCTCCTTTGAACTCACTTTCTCTTCATGCTGCGATGTGATAAATATTTAAAGGAGCTGAACTCATAAAACTGTCCCAGCAGAAACATTATATGTTCTAAACAATAACGTCACACTGGACTGGACATCGGCGACTCGTGCTGCAGTGAGTTTTAACATCACACAATAATATTGATATTAAACACTTAAAACATAACAGCAGGATCATATGATCTGATGTGGTCATATCAGTAGCAGACTGTGGTACACAAACATTGTGATGTGGGTCAGTGTTTGGTGAGTGTCCATCTGAAGCGCGGTGAGCACTTCCTCTGAGTCTGATCTGAGATGTGAGAGTCTAAACTCAGAGCAGAGAGCTGAGGATGGAGACACAACATGTGTCAGAAACACAGAGAACCCGGAGTCTCTTCTCCTCGGGTAGAAAGGGAGAGGCTGTACTCTCATGCCGACGCAGCCGAGGCCTTGGAAGAGAGTGTGAACGTGTGTTTTGTGTGTTGGGACAGATGGAGATGAATGGTGAAGCCTGCAGAGTCAAAAGGGGCTCAGCTTGTTCTGTCTCCCCCCGTGTGGTGCAGACAGAGCGGGGCTGGGAACTCGAGACAGATGGGTGGAGAGAAAGATCACCTCTGACGGAGCAGGTAGTTCAACAAACAGTGAAGAAGATGAGGAAGAGGAGGGAGAGAGACTGAGACAGAGAAAAAAAAAAACAATGTAGGACGGAACAAAGTGACTCTTCCAGATGGAAACACATCTGTATTACTGAACTGAGACAAAGAGGCAAACAATAATAATAATTGTGTGACCCTCAGAGATTCTCCCTCCAGTGAACCAGATCACAGCTACAGACAGGCCTCAGTGACCACGACTGAGCCCCGACACTGTATAACACACACTGAAACACTGCTCGCCATTTACAGCACACATGAAGCTATTATAAGCATGATAAAGTCCAGTAAGTCTACAGCAGCTGTCTGTTCCTTCAATTATATCAAAACAACAGTGATGACCATTAACATGTACGACTGATCTGTCTGAGCAGTGATGTCATCTGTTAACTGCTCAGTTAATAAACAGTCTGTTGTGTAACACACAACTCACCAACAAGTCGTGTGTGTGTGTTAGTGTTGAAATGACAGTGACGGCTGCTGCAGCTGGTTTGACTGGCAGCTGCTCCAGGTGTGTTCAGACACGCTTGTTATTCAGTAAGTCATTAGAAACTCCACTGTTCCGACTCCACAGCCTCCGTCTCCTCCACCCGACTGTCTCCGCCTGCTTTTAAACTCTCCTGCTGTCAGACGGCAGTCACTGCCTCGACAACATGCAGGAGTTTGTGTCTGTTGTGGATCCTGAGAGGCCAGAAAAGAAGTGCTCCAAGACTGAACTGACACATGAGTTTTATCAGCAGATCATCACTGATTAAAAGATTCATCAGCGATGCAATGACATGTTTTGTGACTCCACCAAAGCCTGAAATGTTCCAACTGCAATTTACGCAGAACTCACATCAAGTGGAAATTATATCCAGCTACAATATCTTTGTAAATGACCGCCGCATCTGCTTCTGATTCTGATCTGAGATGATGGACAGCTCAGAGTTCAGGCTCAGATGAACAGGAAGTGTGTGAACGCTGCACAGAGACTGAGGTGTAAAACTGAAGATGAGAATGTGACAGAAGCAGGAATGATTCATGTGATTTATCTAACCTGGCTCACAGTGATCACGGCCGCTCTGACATTTCTGCTCTGTGCTCAGAACTGAGACCCTCCGAGCAATCAGAGATTAATGAGCACATTAGCAGCTCTCACTTTGTCCCCGGACCCGACGACACGCTCAGACATTTGGTGTGAGAACAAGACCAAAAGACTTTCTCAAAAGAGAATGACAGAAAAAACGTTTTTGAATGAAAATATAATGAGTTGGGAAAAGGTGCAAAAACACTGCCGACATCACTTCAACAAAAGTTCAGAAAACATTTTCAAATTAAAAGACTTGTCAGTCAAACTAAAATTGATGCTGCTGGAGGAGACACAAATCTTTGGATTGTGTTTTGTGTTTCATGAATTTTTAAAGTGCATTTTAAACAATAAGAAAACCTTCAGATTTAACTTTCGGAAGCCTTCATGTGATGACCGGCAGATAACGACCAACAAACACTACATCTAGAAACAGAAAAACTCAGAAATAACATTCTTTCTGATCCAGTTAAAAACAGCAGGATGCTTGATATTATCTTTGAAACAGAGAGAGAGAGAGAGAGAAAGAGAGAGAGAGGTCTGACCTTTTACACAGAGAAAAGTCTCACGCTACAAGAGCTCGTCTTCTCAGGATGTTATGACATTCAGCCAGTTATGAGCTAATTACTGTCAGATTAAAGTGTGAATGTTCAGTGATCTTATTACAGCTGCTGGGTGAAGAAATCAAAGCTGCTTCACCAGTGGAAAGCAAATGGATCATTGACTTTTTGTTAAAGTAATGAAATCAGTAAAATATTTCAAACAACTGCAGAATAATGACTGAATACTGAAATATGAATTTGTGGTAAAACAGCCAATTCAGCTCTCAATCTGCTCCTGCAGAGTGATGGAGGCAAAGAAGACGAGCGTGATATCAATAAACGACCCATGAGAGAATAACTGACAGTGTGTGGACGGCACACACACACACACACACATACACACACACACACAGTGAAACACAGACAGCTGCTGTGACCCTGCAGGATCTCTCCACCACACTTTAGTCTGAGACATACATGAGTAAAGGTTTCTGAACGTGCCTCCATTTCTACTTGTTTCATTTCCAAACCTCATCCAGTAGTTTTAATGAGACAACAAGCAGCTAAACAATATAAAAATCCTTCATTTCACTGAGAACTTTGAGTCCTCCAGCACGGCACTCAGCCTCATAGCTTTGGTAAACATCCAACTGAGGAGACACATTTAATTGAGATTCCAGCAGAGCTGTGCAGAGCAGCCTCAGGTGAGGACGTCTGTGTGGGGAACACATGGATCATTAGAGGGAGGCGGGGAAAAGGTCGGCAGCTAAATGACCAGAAAACACATAATAACATGTTCAAGGATGAATCTGGCGCAGTGATGACTGGAGACTGTGTTGGTGCCTCTGGAAGCTGAAAAAACACACAAAATGAAAAAGAAAATGAGGAAATGAAACAAATAAAGAACCTTAACCTTCCAGTTTGTACTTGTCGATGTGTTTTGAGGTAATTATGAAAAGCAGAGGGGAGAGTAAAGAGATTATAAAAAGCTTCTTAGAGACAACGAGCCTCTCGTGTGTTTGCAGTTTGACAGTTACAGTCATTTGTTTTCCCCGAGGACATTTTAAATGGTTCCCAGTAAAAGAAAGTATCCAGTGATCGATACAGTCAGCGGAGCTTTGTGTGGCTGCGATCCAACCACTTCTATATTTAGAGTCTCACAGTGTCACTGAGCCTGAGAGCCACCGACGCTGACGGCTTTAAAAGTCCTCACGATCCAGGAGCACAACACTCAGGCAACATGTTTCTGTCTATGTACGGCACAAACAGAGGCTAATGAGTCCAGTGATCTGATGAAATTGTGTGCGTTTGTGTGTTTGTGTGACAGCTAATCTGTGTGTTTCTCAGCATGAAGGCTGCTGCCAGCGAGAGACGAACGAGGCATCATTTAACAGCTTGGCAGCCTCCATCTGGGCTGATGAAAGAGCCAGACTGAGACAGATTTAAACATAATTCTGTTTGCTTTTTTCATCATTCATTTATTATTTTACTCTCAGCCACCTCTGCTGGTTCCTTGACCCTGCTCTCACTTTGTCCCCAGTGGCTCAGATAAACTGAAGGTGAGCTCTGTCCTCCAGAGAAACAGGGCTAATAGTTAGCTTTGTGTCCCTGAGGAGGCCCAATGACCCTAAAACTCACAAAGCTGCTGGTCCTGGAGGAGAAAACTGAGCTCAGAGAGAATCTCTGACTGCCTGCTGCTCTCTGGTGATCACACAGAAGGAGGGTGGATGCATCAGGACCAGGTGACATGTATACCGCTCACACAGGTGCAGAAACTGGACCATCTGAAGTACAAACACGTCTGCTGCTCTCTCAGATATTAACAGAATCAGCGAAGCGGCACAAATCGCCTCTGATGTTTATGTGGAGCCAGACAGCAAGAAGAGAGCGGAGCATCAAGGCCGACTTCACCAGCAAACAACTCCAACCAACAAGTGACCTCTGGGTTTAGACTGCGTATGTTCAGCTCTAACAAGACGCTGAGCGTCTGGAGCAAAACTTTATGAACTGTGGACACTGATGTTGGAGGCTCGGAGACACTTTGAGTTACTGTGGGAGATCATGAAAACCACGAGAGAGAAATGAAGCCACAGTATGTTGGATGCTGAGGTTTGATGGTCCAGTATGATTAAAGAGCTTCAACATTAAAACATGTGCTGCTCTGTCTTTTATGCATTATGTGTTTGAGTAAATAAATAGTCAGATGATATACAGGGTATGAAATAAATCCATGTCCACACTGACAGGAGCTTTTGGTAAAGCTGAGCTCCACTGCAACACATTATTTCATCATAAATTACAGAACAGATGCCGACAACAGCTCAAAGAAAGAAAAATGTATTCAGTAAAAATGACTCAATTTGTTGAACTCCTCATCACTAAACATGTGGATAAATGGAGCACTTGGTGATTCTCTGGGCTCAGAACAAAACACACTTTTGCGTTCAAAGCATGAAAAACATTTCTGTGGAGACTTCAAGATGAGTTTTGTGGGGAAAATAAAAACAACAAAATGCTGCCTCATTAAAATCAGTGTTTGTTGAACGGTGGATTGGGAACACAGAGCCTGTTAATGATACAGCCAGTCTGGCTCTCGTGGTGTGATCGAGGCCGTAACAACAAAATGATTCAGCTGTCGCAGTGAGAACTCTTCCTGGATCCGTCATCCCAACAAGACGACCTCATGAGCTCTGTGAACCCTCAGAGAGCTCCGACACTGACCAGCAGGGAGGAAACAAAGCTGACAGCTGATCACCGTCTGTATGATCACTTCACTTTCAGAGATTTGCTCTTGATACTTTCATAGATACCAGTGATGAGAAGACTTTATTACTGTGTGTGTGTGTGTGTGTGTGTGTGTGTGTGTGTGTGTGTGTTCATCTTAAAATACGACTGTCAGAAGACACATTAAGGTCTCATCTGTCTGCACAAACAAACTCCTTGTGCGTTCTGTTCATCCAGCCAGCTAAAAATATCCACACACAGTTTGACAGTAAACAGCCATAAACATAATGCATCACACGAGCTGCTCCACACAGACCTGCAGTTATTTGAAGCGCTCACATAATTACATTCATCAGAGGCCAAATGCTCTTTCTGCTGGTCTCATTCTTCAGAGCGGCTGAGAGCTCTGCAACATCTAAACAAGAAATGTGTGTCCCACTTTACTCCCACGCAGCGGTCCAATCATCCCATCAGTGCTTCACCACTGTGATTTATCAGAGTTAAATTTAACAGGATGCAGTTTTGAAGGAAGCAGAGAGCTTCCCACTGAAACTTTTCTCTCTCAGTGTGGAGCAGCTCAGGAGTTCAATCTCAGGAGGTCAGACAGAGTCAAAGAGTCTGAAACACAGAGCACATTCTTCACTCTGACAGCCAAACAAGGAGGACGTTTACAGGACTGACACTCAGACCTGCAGCTAACACCGTCATAACGCTTCTTAGCATGTTTCACACCTTTGTGTTCTTCCTGTCAGACTGACTGAGGCTGAATCGTCGACAGCGACAAGAATTCAGACTCACTGAAGCAAAACTTTAACATGACTGAATGTGTTGAGAGCTGCAGTCAGAGGAACAAGACACAAACATGTCAACACTCTGTGTTATGATGGAAAACTAAACTATCTGACAGATGATATTTTCTTGCATGGATTTCCCACCAATGAAACTCATCACACACAGCACAGCCGACTGACTGAGGCTGCTGCTTGTTACTGAACTGCAGTCAGCTGTTGTTCTCAGGACCAGACGACTGCGTGGTGATCAGACAGGATGCTGGGAGACGTTTATATCAATCATGTCATGTGAAGTTTCATTACATCCTACAATAAATTCAAAAAGATTCACCTGGTTTGTAGTTGAATTTCTGTGCTTATATATCATAGTCTTATAAATCGTTTAGACCTTTCCCATGGGATTTAATGTGATTTATTGTGAGTGGTGCTGTGTGATATAATTCCTTTTAATATTTCTAAATGTGCTGTGTTGGCCAGCACGATGATTCATCCATCATATAAATCTCCAGAGACTGAGACTGACTCAGGAACACTTCCTTTGTATCTCGTACACAGAGCAGAAGAAGCAGGATGAACATTTTGAAGATGGAGTACTATTGTCTGTGAGAGAAAGAGGAGTTCATGAATCACTGACAACAGTATCATGAATCTGAAGTGAACGGAGGTCAGTGAACATCATCTTCTGACTGTGAAGTCTTGAGAAGAGACAAAAAGACAAAAGCAGCAAAGAGAGGACAAAAAAGAAAAACAGCTGAATCAATGAATAGTTTGTTCATAGAGACACCAGTTCAGACACACAGTGGTCAGAAGTTAAGTTGGAGTTTGTTGAACAACTCCGACTACATGTAGACGAGACACATGGAGCAGAGAGAACAACAGTCCTGTGCTGGGATCCAGAGACGGGGACGACAGTTTGGGACATGGACTGGAGTCTTTCCCTCATGTGTCACCTTTTTCATCTGGAGCACACGGCCACAACACCACAACAACAACAACAACAACAACAACAACAACAACAGCTGCTGCTGCTGCTCTCCCATTTGTTCCCTTACCTTCACTTAAAGGAACTACACACAAAGTGCAAACAAAAGAATCGGCAAATGCAACATTTGCAGAATGAATATAAAAGATGCTGGATGGACCACCACACTGAGGGGACACACATCGTCCCTCTGTCTGACAAAGAGAGTAAACACTGACTTCAGGTCAGGTGAGCAGATTTAAAGTGAAGACTGCAGGGTGCTGGCTCACATATGACACAGTTTCATAAAGCTGCTCTGCTGTGACCTACCTGAGGGGAATCATTTCATCATTAAAGTTAATGCTGACGTCCTTCACTGACACCTGCAGTCAGGTTGAATAACGTCCTGCTGCCTGATGTCTTGCTGCTCTGTGCTTCACTTGTTTGTAATGTGGGGCATCAGGAACAGGTTCCAGTGTTTGAACAAGTGCAGCAGAGCCTTTTCAACAGCTTACATGCCTGAAAGTGTTCGGGCCCAGACACACCAGAGCAGCATCAAAGAACTGCTGATGATGAAAGTTCACTGTCTCGTTGCCTCACATCGCCCGTGTCTCGGCCAAGAAGCTGCACTTTAGAAACAGAGCAGAGACTTCAGCCGACGACCAACCAGCTGGAACATCCTGCGCCTGCAGGAGACGTCATAACTCTCCACACCACCAGGTGTGGCGGTCTGTATTTGTCATTGACAAAGGGACACCAGAAGACTTGGGGCTGTGGATATAAAAAAACGTTGAAACAAGTGTCGCTCATATAGTCACTTGTAATTGAGAACACAATAATAATAGGTGAAATCATAGATGCTATTGTGACACAAAGCCTTTTTTTCTGTTTTTCTTTCCGTTTCTCTTCTCGTCTTAGCCAAACAATTGATCAGAGAGATGACGGATGATCACTGACGGGCTCTACTGACAATTCTGCGTGCTCAGTCATCAGAAAGGCTACAAACGAGGGCTCACTATGTGCCAACAACAGTGCTGGACACATCACAACAACCAGAGCCTCAGACGATCACCAAACAAACTGTCAGCCTCCCCACACACACACATGCAGTACATCTACATGTGTGTCTCACTCAACATCCAGATTCTTCTCCTACATCGGTTTTATTTCCTGTTCACTGCTCAGAGAGACAGCTGATGTTTTCAGTAAATTAGAGACACTGAGTAGAAACAAGTGTCAGCCTCTATCTGTGGTTTATCACTGTGATATTCAACACAGCCTTCATACTGGGTACACAGTCACAAACAAGTTATCTGGACAGAGGGAGAGGAATATTATATTTCCTCACTACATCACAGCTCTCTCATGGACCATTGATCCTTTGTAATAAGCAACACTGGAGTTCTCAGATCACCACTGTGGTCAGCCATAAAGGGCTGATGCTGACATTAGACTATCTGAGATATTTCTCTCTCAGAGACCACAACACTGCAGGAGGCTCAGCAATGGATTGTGAAAACTGCAGCCTCTATTTTCAGCATTAATCAGGTCCACAAAACCAGGACAGGAACAGTCTGCCGTGGCAGCAGCAGAGCTTCATTAGTAGAAGATCAATGAGTCTTTGAACACAATAAATAATAATAACTTTATTGTCATTGTACAGGTACATACAACAAAATGATGTTGCTCCGTCTGAGTGGAGCTCAAATAGACACGGGTTGTTCAGACAAGGTTAAAGGTCATGTGGCTAAATAATAAGGTTAAGATGGGAGAGAAACTATAAAGTAAACTGGGTTAAAGACAGGACTGTATTGTATTTAATAGCAGATTCTTATTTGCATATATTTGCACTCTAATCAATGATTGACATGAATATTATCTGACAGCTGCTGTCAATAACTAACCAACTGTGTGGAGTCTAGATGAGTATTAAGATTCACGGCTGATGGCGGCTGCTCATCATCATTTGTCAGATGAACAACATGAAAATAAAACAGAGACTAAATGTCAGAGTGAATAAAGTCAGAGAATAAACACTTTGTAAATGCTTTCATCCCTCCGTCTTCATTTACTGCTGTCACACATTTAAAATGTTCACATTTTGTCACAACATATTAAATTTCATTTAAAAGTTGTTGATTTGAGGACCTGAGGAACATATTAGAATACTGAAAATATGACATTTTAATATAAACTGAGGATATAATCAACTCAAATTGTCAGACTGTCTGAGGGAACCTCAGTCAAAACTTGACATATGAATTCAAAACTCACAGGAGTAAAAACTCATCCTGTTTTCTGACTGCACGCTTCTGTTGTCAGTTCCCAATAAAATAATCCTCCAAACAGACAAACATGGAGAGAAAAGCATCAAAGTGTCTCCAGCTCTCCTTCCAGCTGCATCCAGCTGCTGTCTGGGTGGAGCACAAAGTGTTGTTGGTGTGTTCAGCTGTGCAGGAGACGGGTGCTGTTGATGGAGTCACAGATGTCACGGTGCCAAACCAGCTGTAAATTGGATCTGGTTTTATTTTGTCCAGACAATGTCAGAGTTCATCTCTCCGGACAGCTTGTTCAATTCCTTCAGAACAACAGAGATGGACAGAGAGAGAGAGAGAGAGAGAGAGAGAGAGAGAGAGAGAGAGAGAGAGAGAGAGAGAGAGAGAGAGAGAGAGAGAGAGAGAGAGAGAGCTGCTGCTTCGTATTATTTTCTATCTGTGTTCAAATCAAATAGAGAACTTTGACTGGAATGAATGGCAGAAAGCCAGAGGGTGATGTCGTCTGTCAAATATTGAGTCAGACAAAGTGAGTGTGTGTGTGTGTGTGTGTGTGAGTGTGTGTGTGTGTGTGTGTGTGTGAGGTCTGCAGGTCCTGAAGATGGTGGCTTGGAAACAGGACGATGACATCACATGTTATCTATGAGCCAGACTTCAGAGTGATCTTCAGTCTGTTTTACAGCAAAAAGCAAACAAACATGAGATGTGTGTTTACTGTGTGTTCACATAGTCTGATAACTCATATTCTCCATCAGATCTTCATTAATGTCATTGCTCTGTTGGTCTCTCTGAGAAAACACTGATCCAGAATAATGGCTTTTTGTTGGATGTTGTTTGTGCATTTGTCGTCTTGTCTGGGCTGAGATCTGATCTCCTGTCAGTATCAGTCAACACAGGACAGCTTCTCTAGTGACGACTGAGCCAGTGAAAGAGTGAGACGTGTGATTGACGGGCAGAGTAATACCAGCGCTGTCAATCATTGATTTCAGGTTCTATCCCCCACTCGAGTCATCCAGCAGCACTGATCTGACATCAGCTCATTGTGGTTTCCAGATTCAGCTGAAGTGAGTCAGAGGATAGTGGAGTTGTGTTTCTCACACCGTCTGTACTGATGTAGAGTCTGCTGAGAAAATAAGATGAGCCCATTACTGTGGCAGGATCCTGAATGTCTGAGCAGACAGCAGAGGAAGGTCAGAGCTCCATCAGCAGAGTGGCACACCACCCACAGCCTTCATTCACTGTGTGTAGCTCACACTGACATGATGATGCTGTAACAGAGCCTTTTCAAAGCAGACATGTTGACCTGTCACAGCAGGAGAACAACAGCTGTATATAATCACATTAGTGATGACAGTGCTCCACTCAGAGGAGATCCTGGAATCGTCTGCTCAGGTTCACTGCAGAGCTCATGGTGCGAGTCCACAGGTCGTCATTTCAAGGCTTCCCAGGACTTCATGTCTGACTACATCAGGCTACACCCTCCAACAACCAAGCAAACACTCACTGACCTCACCTGAGTGGACAACTGTCACCAACTGCTCAACCAGCCTCCATGAAACTCCATTTCAGAATCTGTCTTAATTTAAACTCAGCTAGAATTTAATTGAATCCAGATGAAGAGCAAGCAACCCCAGTCCCAGAATGCATTGCTCAGCTACTACATAGAAAATGAATGGGAGGTGTGAAAATGATGGATCCTGTGGACACGTACCATTACTGGAGCACTGAGCCGTCGTTAATGTTATGATGCTCACCTGTGCTGTCCGACTGAACTGTAATGAGGGTCGATTTCAGATTAGACACAAACATTCATGCAAAGTAATTAATTGAATATGAATACCCTTCAGTTCCAGGGTCCTGGTACTGTTCATGCTGACTCACTCACTCTAGTCACCGTTAATGTTATAAAGCTCAGCTGTGCGTTTCCTGCTAAGTAGAACTATTTTAAACTTTGATGCTCATTTAGGGTTATTTTAGAAAAAAACTAAAACAAAGTAGAACAAAGTGCTTGTTAATGTAATCAGTAAGTGGTGTGCTTCCACTGCAGGTCCTCATGTGTGCTGTGAGAAAGGTTCCTGCAGAGCCAGAGCATGGAGACGTGTCCCAGCTGTCACTGAGAACACTGACGACGACTCTGCTGCATTTCAGTCACAGAGAGGAGGCAGGCTCAATACCTGCAGCTGACACACACACACACACACACACACACACACACACACACACACACACACACACACACACACACACACACACACACACACACACACACTTTGTGCTGTCTGCTGTCAGCAGGTCGACACTGTCAGGAGGCTCGTTAACACGTCATTAGTTTCACCTGTTGATCTAATTCAGAGTCGACACTCTCACCTTATTAATCTTCTTTCTGCTCTCTGCCTGCTGGATTTCACCTTGTTCTGTACATTTGTTGTTTCTGAAGTTGCAGTACAAACTTTTTTGTTTTTGAGCTCAGTCTGAACTTCTCTTTCCTTTTCATTCTGTCACTGATCACTCCAAAAAGCTGTAAACATCTATAATTCCTCCAGCAAAATAAAAGTTGCCTACTTGACAGTCTGCCTTCATCTGCTGAGTGTAATGAGATGTGATTCAGTGTTTAAACTCTATGTTTGTTCTGATAATCTAAGAGAACAAACTGAGAGTTTCAGACATAAGATGATTATGGATGTAGAAAAACCCTACAGCTGATCTGCAGTCAGCCTCGGTGGTTTCTATCCCGCTGTGCGCACACACACACACACGCACACACACCTAGAGAAAAGTTCCCCTTTGTGTGAAGTTGCCACTGGCTCTGAACAAACACGTTTCTCTCTAAAGTCCATCCTGCTCCAGTGTTCCAGCCTGAGGGTTTGTGTATAAAATCTGAGCGTCCAGTATCTGCTGCAGTCTGACAACACGAAGCCTCACCTGTCAGCTACGACACGAGGAAACACTCTGCTGGTAACAAGGCTAACAGGTATCTGCTGCTGTGAGAGGAACTGAGAGAGCTAACAAGCTAATCTACAGAACAACAGATGAACAACAAGGTCGTCACGCTCTTCACAGGCTTTCTGCACGTTCTCACTTTAGTTTAGTTTTCTGCATTTCCCACAATAAATAACAGCAATTACGATGAAGCGGAGCTGTTTTCTTCCTCTCAGGATTCTCTTTGGGTGTTTGTGTGGAACAAACAGAGGGAAAGTAAAGTCTGTAAAGGAAGCCTGTGTCCGACCGTCATCATGTGAGGATACAGAGCAGCCCTCTGGATACACTCCTCTCCTCTTTATGAAAACAAAGAATAACAAAGCCTCTGAGATATGGACGGTGCTGCAGAGAGTAGAGGCTCTTTGTTAAATCTCTCTCTCTCTTTCTTCTGAAGGAGGTCGATGGCAGCACTTACCTGTAAGAACAGAGAGAAACCAGACGGCAGACGTTCAGTTTATATGTGGATGACTCAAACACTTCAGCTGTCATATAATCCTCACAGAATCTGAAACATCTCACTGTTTCTTCACCATATTAAAATGAAGATGAAGTCTTCACCTCCTGCACTTCAACACTCAGACGAAATCATTTCATTAGACCGTGAAAACTTTCCACTCCACTTTAAAATGTTCATGTGAGCCACAGAGCAGAGAGGACGACCTCAACAGCAGCTGCAGCCAAAACACTTATTAGTGAGTATTAGTGAGGCGTTAATGCTGAAGTCTCTCAAAGAAAAGAAACTCGCCCCCGATATCATCTGTTCATCTTGTGGTCTAACAGCCCTGGAGGACGTTTTAATCACACCGACCTTCATTTAGCACAAAGAAAGAACAAAAACGTCTCTGAGAAGCAGATCTGGTCAGGTCTGGAAGACAGCTTTTATTTTCAGTCGTGTTTCTAAAATGACCGCCAGAGAGAGAAAATGGTCGACTCTCGGTGATGTGAACTGTGTGAGGCTGCTGGTTGAGTCATTACAGACAATGTTTCAGCTCAGTGCACAGAGAAAATGACAGACGCTGTGTTCAGTTCACAGCTCACACTCCAAATATCTTTTTGTTCCTGTTTGAGGCAGAGGACACAGTCAGACACACACTGAGCCATTAGACTGATGGAGGCATGTTCATCAGAAGAGTGTTAGAGCCACACTAAACCTTCCTCTGCTGTGTGTGTGTGTGTGTGTGTGTGTGTGTGTGTGTGTGTGCAGGTTATTACAGCGATGTAGCCACTGAAGCACTTTAAGATTCAAGTCCACAACAGCCAATGAGAGAGGCATCCCGGAGCTGCTGATGCTGCTCATCCAGACTCCTTTAACCTTCTGCTCTGTTGGACTGGAGGGTTTTACAGACGTGGAGCTGGAGACGACTCAATACAGACAAATCAGCTGGAAACTCACACACACTTCAAGATACACACACAACCCAAAGCAGGAGGTTTCAAACAACAATAACCAATTTAAATTCCAAACCTGTCGTTTCCCCATGATGCCACTACCAGTCAGATGTTCTCTATAAAACACACATTCGAGTGTTTATCGACTAAATGTGTCAGGCTGAGAACAAAAGGCAGCCGGACATTCAGGCGATCAATATGAGCATAAAAATGTAAAAGTACAGTCGATGTGCTGAACTTGTCTAGAGAATATCTCGTCGCAGAGTGAGCTGGCAGCCTTCCAAAGTGAAAGATGAAGAGTGAAGCAGAGGAACGAGACCTTTAACGTGGCCGGAGGAAAGACAAGAACCTGAAGCTGCATCACTCTGCACCTCTTTAGTACAACATTTCAATTTAATGTCAAAGCAGATGAGCTAACAGCAGCTCAGTGGTAACGATGTGAAGCTGACCTGACAGAGGACACACAGCAATAACCAGCAATAACCACACTGATGAAATGACTCCAGGTAGAGGACAGAAAGAGAGAGAGACAGACAGAGAGAGAGTTTTGCAGCGTCTCTCCTTGTTCGAGTCACACCAGTAAAAGTTTATTTAAAATTAATCTTTCTCAGAAACTTTTTTCCTCCCATTTATATTCTGTATGTTTTATTTATTTTCTATCTCAGACTTCTCAGTGTGTAAAATTCAATCTAAATTCAACTGTGCTCAGCTACCAGGGACAGTAAATGGAGGAACCTCAGCTGGTTTCAGGTCGACTGATGGGATTTCTCTTCATTCAGTCCACCAAGAAACGTCCGCTGAGATGATCCTGTAACAGTGACGATGCAGCAAAACAAGACGTCTAACAAAACACGGTGAACACTGGACACTGTTGGACATGATGAACACTGTCAGACAACAGCTGGATAAATGGAGGTCAGTGAGGAAGGTGGCAGTGTTTCAACATCTCAACATTAATAATCAAGACAAATCAAAGACTCAACAAGATATATTTTACTTCTTCTTCAGGACTCACACAGCCAAACTGAACAAACTGACACACAAAGAGTCTTTGTGCACATTTCCTCATGACATGGTCCACTGAGCTCAGCTCCTGTCAGCTCCACTCTCACTGACTCTCATTCCTCACGTCAATCAGCAGTGGAGGATCATCAGTGGTTCATATTGATTAATGACTTCCTGCTGGATCAGAACCGCCTCTTTTACACTGTGACAAACAGAAACAGGTCCACCTTTAGGATGTGGGAGGTACCGGAGGAAGAGAAATGACTGCGACAGGAAGAAGAGCGTCATCACAGTGTGGGACCATCATCCCAGCTGGAAGATTGGATTTCTTCTTCCTGGACCCTGAGCTGCGTCTCCCTCTGGGAGACACTGAGACACTGTCACCCACACAGCTAGAGAGTAGACTCATATCATGTGGCAGAGACAGCAGACTGCACACCTCTCTCACATCTCCCTCTTTCAGCTGCTCTCACCTCCCTCAGGGCCTCTTTGTCTTCATCATGTCTTCTCCCCCCGAGAGGACAAAAACTCATCTGACCACCATCAGCTCATCTCATTTCCTCTTTTCTCTCCTCCTGTGACCACTCGTTTCTAACTTTATACTCATTCTTTTTTACTTTCCCTCTCTCTGTCTATGATTTAAGTCCATTATGAAGAAAATGCTTTCAGGTTACAGATCTCAGCTGATCACCTCTGCTGCAATGAAGGTTTTGAAGAGTTCAGATCTGTGTTCAGGTCTCGGAGCAGATGCCACTGAGGAGATCATCGACTCCTTCTACAGCTCACCGCTTTATGTGTGTTCGGCCCTGAGGCAGGAAACCAGAATGATATCAGGGCGACACAGCAGAATGGATGAGAGTGACGGCAGCACAGCCGGGGGTGATCTGTGAGAGCAGTGCAAAGAGCTTGATAAAACACATCAGCTGCACATCTGTCCCACCAGCTTCTTCTCTCTGTCTCTGTCCCTCGTCCAGCCAGTCTGTCTCCTCTGGGACTGAGTCAGATCCACAGTACCAGGTTGTCATGTTAAACCTCCATCTCTGTCTTGTCTCTTAACCTGTCTGCGGGTCACATGCTACACACAGTGTCTCGACCTGCTGGACAGAGACGAGAAAATACACTCCAGCCACATAACACACATTCAGTCATCAGACACACGTTTGTTCCTTCATGTCAGGAAGCGACGAGATTTAAAGACGTGCATTTGAACAGAAGGATGTGAACGTGCTTCTAAATCCGACTTGACAGAGATGAAATGTGGCATTTCAAACCCACAGGTCCCAACAGAATGTGACTACAGCTGAGATAACTGAGCTTTATGACTCTTCAGTTTCCTGTGAAGTGACAGACAGAAGATCTGAGTCCTTTATTCTTCTCTGCTTGTTGCTGAAACAGAAACGTCTTGAAGCTGGAGGCTGCTGGGAACTGAGACTGAATCATCAACAACACAGTGTTCACTTTCTGTCAGGGTTTGTTTGTATTCCACATGTTTCTCCATCTCCTCCATCTCTGCTCCCTCTGTTGGACCACACCTCTCTCTCCCACAGTCCTTCTCCACCTGCAGTCCCTCTGTGATGGAGCTGGCAGCTCTGATCACCTCATGTTGTATTTTACTGGAGGCTGATGTCTTTATTGTGGTTTGAGGACCAGATCAGAGTCTCTGCCTCTCTCTCTCTCTCTCTCCACAGTGACCTGTGTCTCTGTCAGAGCAGCTGAACACTTTTCTCTCGTCTCTGTTTTACTTCTCGTTGCTCTTGGTGATTTCAGAAAATCACAAATGAAGGGTTTTATTTTCATGACTGGATTCTGTGTTTTACAGCTTGAACTGAGCAGCAGTGCTGTGCTGCTCCAGTATTGAGACATTATTGTGAAAACACTGCTGGGTTACACTGTTTCTACAGTCTGGGTTATTGTGTACAAAACAAAAGGCTGTAATTACAAATCCTGAAATGACTGTTTTGGTTAATCAGAAAGAGTGAATTGGAGAAAATATCCCCGAGCATGAAAAATGATTGAGGCACATGTGTTAAGCTGATTTCAGATGATAGTGAACAGGCAGCTGAGTTTGGCCTGTGGGCCGCTTTATACAATCTGTTGGTTATTTTCTATCTGTCTGTCTCTCTACACATTTTATATTCAACCTCTGTGTGCATCACGTCCACTCCTGAAGTCCCTCCTGACACTGAGGACAAACCCACAACACAGCCAGCAGGACAAGAGCATCACAACAGCAGAGCCTGTCCACATGCTGGCACGTCACCAGCTCATGATGTAGATGTGTGTGTTCCACTGAAGCCTCTGTTAGTGCGACAGGAACGTGAGCAGCACACGTGTAAATTGTTGAAAGAGCTCAGAGAGTCTGAGCGTCAAATCATTTCAAACAGCTGCTACTATTTACTTCACATCAACTTTAAATATAAGACAAGTTAATTACATAGAAACTGGCTGGCTGACTGATGTACAGCTTGTTCTGCTCTCTCTATCTGAGATAGCTTCATCACAAGGATTCCTGCATTCACCTCCAAAAGAAGCCATCACCCTGTCAGAGCGACACGCTGACTAACTGTTTAATGCACACTGAGAGAAGCAGGATGCAGCACCTCCACCGGCCTCCTCCTCCCTCTACATCAGTGATGCTGAGCAGCAGCAGAACACCAAGGCCACACTGTCACAGCTGCTGACACAGTTACAACCAGGACTTACAACGTCCTGAAGAAATATTACAGCCTGATGTGGAAAATAACTTCATGGACAGCTGCACCAACCTGCATCCAACCAATCCACTGTGAAGCTTTTTGTTCCCTGCTGACATCAGCGTCAGTCACAGCCAATCACATCAGCTCCTCCTTCCAGCAAACACCTCAGTCCTTTGACACATCATCAGTCTGGTGACAAAGCACACACAGTATGTGTATGTCCGCTGCTATGAAGTGTAGATGTACACAAACCATCAATAACACACTTTGTGTTCTCTACAAACACGCTGCTGTCTTCTTGCATCCTGTCTTTGCTTTCTACAGGAGCTCAGGAGGGTCATTACATGGACCTGCCTGTATCTGAGAGGTTGGGGTGGCTCACAGTATATCAGTCCAGCTCCTGGTGGTCCTGTCAGCCCAGAAACCAGCAGAGAGGAAGTCCTTCACATGTAGAAGCAGCTGATGGTGACTGTGAGTCATGAGAGGAAGCTGGAGAGGAAAAACCTGCCGTCTCCTCTCTGGCAGGTCGAAAAGTAAAAGGCCGGAAATTCATTTAGCTCATTGTTAGATTTAAAGGCCCACAGATGAACTGTGTGGTTCAGTCTCACTGCTCTCATTAACCTCGTGTCCAGCAGCAGCAGGCAGCTGTTTTATAGCCTGTGACTTGGTGCTGAAGACAGCAGATCTCTGAGTCCAATCACTGACTCCTGAAATCAAACAGAGGTCACCTTCCAGGTGTTTTCATTTGAACACACTGCACAGATCAGCTCATTCTGTGAACTGTGTTAACGTCTCATTGACGCGTGCTGTCTGTCCCTGAGTATGTCTCCTCCAGAGAAAGACTGGACGAGGTTCAAAGAGCCAAATGTAAAAGTGAGCTGAGTGTTGTCAGTGTTGCTTCTTTCAAAATGTGACAACAGTCAGGAGAAGGAGCTGGTGATTCATTATTCTGACTTACTGACCAAATGTTACTACTGAGGCTCCTGCTGTTGTGCCCTCAAGCAAAGCACTCAACCTCATCCCCACAGTAAACATCCAGCTGAGCAGATTAATAACTTGATTCACATTCACACTGTGGTGAGCAGCCTCAGGTAAGAGCACCTGTGGTGGGAATACTGGAGTCATTCAGGGTGAGCAGGAAAAACAACAGCTTCCTGTAAATGACCACAAAACTGTGGACAGTCACACAAACTCTGTTTCTGTTTAAATATTCAAAGTCAGACGCAAAGCTCCTCTATTAAAGGGACAATGCAGAAAACTGGTCGTCATCATGTCCTGATCTGTCAGCAGACGTGGCAGCAAAGTGCTACAATTCTACAGTGCCAGCAGCTCGGCATGGACGAGGTTTTCAAGAGAGAGAGAGAGAGAGAGACTGATTTGTTTCAAATACATCTGTTATGTCTTGTCAGATGAGAGGCGGAGAGAACTGGATCATGTTGGTACTGAAGCCGTCACGTTCACGTGCTCTGTGAGCGGCATCATTTAAAAGACGTGAGTCGAAGTGTTCACATGGCTCTGCAGGAGAAAGCTCCTCAGCTCTGTGCAGGCTGCTGTCTCTTATCTGCTTCCAGGTCTCAGCTTCCACTGTTCAGCCTCATCACAGTCCTGCTGTCCTCTCCACAGAGACGTACAGTCAGAGTACAACAGCAACAACAGAGGTTAAACACTGTTTACTGTCACCAGAGGTAAAATCAGCGTCTCCTTGTGATTTCCAGTGCAGAGCTCCCACTGGGATAAAGAATCTGTAGAACTGCAGAGACGAACAAATAACTCCAACATTTCATTTCCTCTGTTTATATTTTAATGACCTGAAGTGACGAGACTTTGCTTGTTTATTTTCTGTTTGTTAACCTCTCAGCTGACAGTTGCTGAAACTGTAAAATTATCTGATTAATGTGTCAAACTTCATTAAAGCTTTTCTAAACAAGAACAACAACATCTGCTGTTAAACATTTATAGAGACACAGTTTATTTGAAGCCCTGTGTTTGTTATATTTAATTATTTGACTTAGTTTACTGTCATTAAAGCCTCTGTGACAAACAACAACCGTGAAGATAAATGATCAAACAAACCTTTTACAGAAAGAGTCTGTGGTCCAACAGTTTGTTACCGTGGTGATAATGATGCTGTGAATCGGTGATTATCACTCGTTCAGCACAGCAGTCACGCTACATGACAAGTTGCTGTAACATTTAAAAGAACAGCAGGATTTCCCTCTTTAGTCATGTTTTTAATGCTAATATGAAGATTAATTAAGCAAAAATCAAACAGGGTGCAAACGTCAGTGAAGATTTCTTTCATTGTTGTAAAGTTTATTCAGAAGGATAAACTCCTTGAGATGAACCCTCCTCTTTTTCCTGGAGTCACCAGTTCATCACAGGTCTGACAGTCAGAGACAAACAACCACACACTCACACATTCACACCTGCAGGCAATTTAGAGTGAACGATTAACCTCACAACTTAACTGTGAAACTAAAACACAGAGCAAACTGTGAACCTAAGGGGAACAAATGCAGAACTCAGGGAGCACAAGAGGACCCGGAAAAGACACAGGAAGGCAAGATGACAACAGGAGCGACGCGAGGACGAGAAGTGAGCACATGAACCAACAAAGAGTGAGGGAACAACACGGGCTTCAATGCAAAGTAAACCAACGAGGGGATGAGGTGCAGGTGGAGAGACGCTGGAAACCAGGCAGAGCTGACGAGACTGATGTGAGACAGATGTGGAGGATCAGTCAGTGTGTGGAGGAGGGAAGTAACACAGGAGAGACACGTTCATGTGACAACACAGGCACAGCATTTAGGAAACACACTGCAAACACACACAACACAAACAATTACACAAACATGCTGCAGCAGCTCAAAACACTCACATTAGAAACATGTGCAATACAAATAGTGAACAAAGATCTGTGGTGAGTAAATAATGTCCATTAAAGCCACAGCATGTGGCAGCTGGTAAAGAGTTTGATGAGGCTGTATTGAGTCTTCATTGATTCATTTGTAGAGAACATGGAGGGGCTGTAATGATTTATCCTGCTTCACTTAAACTGGATGATGCTTCACTGATGGTCCATTCAGTTACAGTTACAGTTTTACTGACTGAGTGTAGAGACACTGCTGAGAGTGGTTCAGGTTCAGACTCTGTCTTAATGACTAATAGTCTCAAAACTGCATCACTGTTCATTAGTTTAGTTTAAAGGCTGTTTGGTGTCTTTGTGTCTGCAGGGAAGATCAACATATTACTACTAATATAACCACATCAAAACAAGTCAGATCTAATAAGACGAGAACAAGTCTGTGCCTGAGCATGGTATTAACTCTCAGCTTAAAGTCATTACTTGTACAGGTATATTCTAAATTATGTAAAACTTTACCTGCTACACTGATCCAATGTTTGACTGACATGTTGGTCCAGTAGAATCAAGGTTAATCTTCAGAGAAGCTAATGACGCTTTTGTTGGGGTCACAACACCTATTTTTACATTCCAGCAACATAAAAATAACATTTCCTCTTCATATCATCTTAACAAGCTGGGTTTACATAAATCAAGACTCTTCCTCGTGGTTCAACCAACATACAACTTTGATCACTGCTGAACTTCATGATGAGGAAATGTAAGAGTGTCATGAGTTTGACAACATTGTTGATACAAACAAACCTTCAGGAAATAGTTGAGGTATGAAGAGAAGCTCCCAGCAGGCAACGGGGCAACTCTCTGCAGCTAACAAGGAACTTCATGCAGTGAGACAGTGGATGTTTTATTCAGGGGACAATTATTTTGTTCCCGATCAGACAGTCAGGCTTCACCTGCTCATATCCTGAATAACACCAGAAAAGAGTCACACAGTGGAGTGTGACAGCTCAGGAGGAGGCTGCTGTGGAGACAACACTGTGAAACTCATGACCTTTTGATTGACTTTCCCCTGACGATCATTAAAGTTTACTGTTCTCTGTTTGACCACACTAAGAAGACAGAGCAGTGGGTCAATACATGAAGGAAGACATTTGTTGAATCTCTGATCTCTCTGTGACGTTTGGTTAAAAATAGTCAGGACCCGACAGCAAAACACACAAGAGGCAGGCAGGATAAGGAACAAAAACACAAGCTTTCAATAACAAGATGAAATCCAAAAACAGAAAATAAACAAGAATAAATAACTCAAAACACAAAGACCAAAAACAGCGATGACGTGAGGAAAAACAGGAACGAAAAGCCATCAACACACCACGAGGAGACACATGAAGACAGAGGAACAACACAGACAAGAAGACAAAGGCAGCAGGGAGCTCACAGACTATATACACAAGGGCTGACTGACACACCACACACAGGTGAACACAGGAAAAGGGCGAGAAGTCACACGAAAGGAGGAAAAGAAAAGAACCACACGACACATGAGGACAAAACTTCAAAATAAAACAGGGAGTGAGAGAACCACAGAGTGAAACATTTCCTGCAGCATTCAGAGTTTCTGCATCATTTCATCATCCAGCTGACGAAGTGGAACAGTGGGCTTCTCTGCTTCTGATCACAGCTGAAACTTCATTTAGCTTCAGTTCACATCAGCTGAGGCTCCCAGAGGCCAGTCAGTGCTGTGTTGTTCTGTCAGGTTTAATGTTGGGTAAAGGTCATCTCTTAACCTTTCACACACACACACACACACACACACACACACACACACACACTCTCACAGAGAACACATCAAACTCAATGTCTGAGGTGTGAAGAGGCACCAGTAACCTGACTCCACTCTGTGGCTCCTCTGAAGTGCCAGTGTCACTATTCATGCTCTCTAATACTCCTCTAATATCAGTGCAGACCAGCAGGTGGAAGCTGCAGCTGCTATGAAGCACCGCTAACGTTAGCGGCCAGTGACGAAGCAGAGTTCTTTTTATTTGATGACTCGATCGACAGCGTGAAGCTGTGAATGAACGGAGACAACACATAGTTGTCAGACCTGAGGACGACAGGAAGGTTTCTTATTCTCGGTGTGTGTGTGTGTGTGTGTGTGTGTGTGTGTGTGTGTGTGTGTGTGTGGGTGTGTGTGTGTGTGTGAAGGTGAACATCCAGTGTGTCTGCCGGCTCACTGAAAGTCAAACATCTCTTGTGTCAATGTTTCACTGAAGCAGAACAACATCAACACAGTGTTGCTTCACTTTGAGTATTTCTCTCTGAAGATAATTTCACAAGACACATCCATCATTTTCCTCTCCTCGCTCTCTAGCAAACACACTGACTTCATTATTTGTGTTCCATCATGGAGGACAGAGGAGGGAAACCAAGCTCTCACTGAGAATAATCTCCACTGAAGACACGACTCCCTTCATTATCATACAGGATCTTTCTCTTTCTGTGCCTCCCTCTCAGGGATTGTCCCCATTTTAGTAGCATGATTCTAACTCCTCCACTTGTCGCTTCATATTACATCTGATCTCCATCCTCTTCATTTATCCTGCTGCTGGCTGCTGTAGCACCGTTAATCTGCCTTGTGACCTCACAGATCTCCCAGCAGGAGGTTATGATGCAGCATACTGGGCTCTGATCACAGTCACACCAGCAGATCCGCCCTGCTGACAGCAACCACAGCCAGAAGCTAAACATGATCAGTGTGGAGCAAGTTACTTCTAAAAGGTAATGTATTACATATTACTAGTTACTGTGAGTTGAATGTGGTAAAGTTTTTATACAGTATTTTTTTACAGGACTACTTCAGTCCTCCTTGTGTTTGTGACAATGTACAAAATAAAAAAGTAGCCTCATTTGATAATAAAACATATAGCGGCAGTCTAGATTTAAAAACAGTAAAAGTGAAAAAAAACAAAAAAAAACAGGACAGTTTCAATTCTAATTTGACTAAAGTCCATTTCAGAGTGAGTTCTTCTTTTATCCTCAGACACATACAGCATTCAACCCTTGGGCTTGAACATAAAACACAATGATATTATTATATAATTCTATGTGTGGAGGCTCCACATCTTTACTGCCGCAGAACGTAAGAATCACTGTTGTTCATCTCCATGTGAAATGTCAAAGCCACAGGGAGGCGATGCAGAGGGACAAAAGAGCTGCAGGTCTCTCCTGGTCCAGACAGTTGAGTCTAAGCACTTTCTCACTGACAGCTGCCCATTCAAAATGTATCTGTGCAAATGGTTTTCACATTACCAAGCAGCAAACCTATCAACACTGCTGCTGCAGGCACAGCTTGATGGCTCATGTCTAAAGCAAACAGCACACACAACATACTGCAGCCCGATCATGACAGCATGTCAGAGCTACATTCAGAGGTGGTCCAGACCTTTCATATGAGCCACTGTTTGTCAGGGCAATAACACACACACACATGGTAACAGTCCTTTCTATCCTCTCTCACAGTCTGCCCCTCTCTCTCCCTCTCTCCCTCTCTCTCTCTCTCTCTCTCTCTCTCTCTCTCCCTCTCTCTCTCCCTCCCTCCCTCCCTCCCTCAGCTTGGCTCTCCTTCACTGGTTCTCATCATGTGGCTCGCAGCCCGGCTCGTATCAGAGGAGCTGCTGATTATAAAGGACGGTCAGACCTGAAGAGATGGAGCCCAGTGGAGCAGCAATTCACACTGCAGTGGCTCCACAAGAGGCTGATGGGCAGCTTTCAATGGAAATGTTAAATCTGTGACATGATTTCTGCTTGAGAGCAACAGTTTAACATTCACTGCAGCTCAGCTGGAGGCCTCAGAGCTTTCTTTAAAACATGTCTGAGGAAAACAGCTTCAGTGCTCTGTTCTTATTGGTCACACCAGATTTCATCTCCATTTCAATGAGTGGATGTAACACATGACAGTGTCTGAGTGTCATCCAGTCATATAATAATAATTCAAATGATTCAGTGTTAGTACTGTTCCCATGATAACACTTTCTATCAAACTGCTCTGTTTGTTACAGAAATGATCCAAACTGTGTTTGTCTACAGAAAGTGCAGCGCTTGCAGAACAGGAACAACTGGCAGTCGGGGACCTCCAAGAAGAAACTCATTCACAATGTCCAACAAACCAGAAGCCTGAGCAAACACTTCCTGCTCTGAATGTGAATCGGTTTCTGTCACTGTGGCGCAATCAGTGTTTACTCAGACCCAGAACCAAAAGTGACAAACTCAGTATTTCACGATGAAAGTTACAGTGATGCTCTTTCATGTACTTATGAATTGTGTCAGACATTACTGTGTTAGACAAGAACAAACTGTGTCTTTAAGTTTTATTGTCCTGTTACAAACTGTGAGGTGACAGGATGAGTATCTAACATGAAGCGTGTTGCTGATGTATCTGCTGATCTGCCTCATGATGGTGATGATCTCACTGCTTCAACACAGCAGACTGTAAATCTCTGCTCACAGCAGATTTAACAACAGATGTCTGATGGCCTGAGCTCATAAGAGATGGAGAGTGAACACTTCTTGTTTACTGACTGAATGCTGCATTAAACTATTGATCCTGTTTGTTTCTTGATATAACTGTAGTTTAACTGTACTGTTCATCCCAACAAGGACTTTATTAAGAGGGAGCCAAAACAAGAGTGTGACGTCCAAACAGTCCCAAGAAAAGTCCATCTCTTCTGCACCTACTAACTCTCACCCATTCTATTCTCCAAGTGATGTTTAGTCAAAACAAATCCTGATTATTTAAATGTCCTCATAAATATTCCTTGTTGAGGTGTGAGGGAGTTCTACTCCTTCCTTCCTGCCCGTGAAAATTATACAAAACAACACCTGAATAACAAATATTTGCAGAAAATGAAGGCGACAGTGAATCTCATGGGACAAAACCCACAACATCCAGACAGGACGAGGCACATCTGAAGCTACGTGTCAGTCCTGGTCTCTGCTGTCAGAGACAGAGGGGTCCTGCAGGCATGTTAAAGGTTTGCTTTTCCTCCATCTCAACACCTCAGCACTGGGTCTGCATCCCCACCTGTCCACAGCTGGACCAGAGACACTGAAGTATTGTGTTTGTTTGCAGATTATTGATGATCACCCATGTGATCACATAATGTGGTGAACATGAATCTTTCTACAGTTTACAGAACAACATTTCATGAGTCCTACAGTTGGAGCTCAGCATGGAGCTTCATCACGCCTCTCTGTCTGATCTCATAACAACTGACAAAACAAGTCACAAGTCAAACATACTCACCTGCTGATGACTAATGTGCAAACATCCCAAACAACAAGTGCAGCTGCACAGAATCAGCACGTTAGTTTACAGCACTGCAGTGAATATCAAACTGTCAAACATCACACATAGAGCATCTTCTGTTCTTTGACTATTTGCCAAATATGATGATGTTTCCCTGAGAAATGCAGCATGACATCATGTCCTTATTAAAGTGGAATCAGTGAATCAGGCCGTCTGGCAGCGTTACCTCCCTGAAGGCTCAGAGAGGGAAATGATGCGCTGACTGAGAGGACGACTCTTGTGTACATAAACAAAACCTGCTTGATGTCCTGATTCAGATCAACCTGCTTCAGTAGATACGAATCTGTGTTACTGCCTGTGTGTCTCAGCTGGACAGAAGAAACTAAAAGAGAAAACAACGTGACCACGTAGCAGAAACCTGCAGGAGGACTGGCTTGTTTTTGTTCAGTTTTCTTTTTTTGAAAGTCTTTTGTTTTTTTTTCTTTCCTCTTTGTTAAAAACTAATAAGGTTTAAAATCTAGAATTCAGTTCTAATTGATCTCCAATCAGAGGAGGATGATCCTGGTTATATACATGAATTAGTGTGTTTCTGGAATCAGTCGCGATACAAAAAAAAACACTTTTCCACACATTTAACCTTGAATATAAAAATAATAAATCAAGTCAGTTTAGAAAAATGATAATAGTGTTTGTGTTTGTACCAAAATCAGTCAAGACACTTAAAAAACGTATGATCATCTTAATGTGGTTTCTCAAGTTACACTTGAAGTCCTGTCAGTGAGAGCTCCTCAGTGTACTGAGCATCACAGTCTTATAATCAAACACAAAGTCATTAGCAAGGCTGAACAAATCTAAACCCTTCAACAAAGTTTTAGAAACAGCAAAACGCCACGAGAAGATCAGTGTTTGTCTCAGAGCTGTCCGTCATCCTTCAGGCAGGAAGCCAGAGGCTCTCAGAGCATGTAGACAGAATGGAGGACAGTGATCACAGCACAGTAAAGGCTCATCTGTAAGACCTCTGCACAGAGCTGAATAAAACATACTGGATCACCTTTTGTGTGTCTGTCTCTCTCTCTCTCTCTCTCTCTCTCTCTCTCTCTCTCCCTCCCTCCCTCTCTCTCTCTCTCTCTCTCTCCCTCCCTCTCTCTCTCCCTCGTCCAGCCAGTCTGTCTCCTCTGGGACTGAGTCTGGTCCACAGTACCAGGTTGTCTTGTTAAACCTCCATCTCTGCCTGTGTCAGTCTTGTGTCTCTCCTTTGGGACAGATTATGTCTCTTTGCTCCCTCACTGTTCCCACCCTGTCCTCTCCTGCTGTGACCAGCTGCTCCTTGTCCTCTGCCTGTCTTCAGCCTGTTAATGCCAGTCGGTTGCTTCAGCAGTAGAAATCTTTCTTCCGGCCAGCTGAGTAACCTCTGGCAGTGTGGCAGTGTGTGTCTCTGGCAGTGGATTGTATGTGTTGCTCTCTCTCTCTCTCTCCTGGCCTCCTGCCTGCTGTGTCTCTCTTCACCTCTTTGTGGGTTACGTCCACTGACAATGTCAGCATGACACATGACATTACAACTACAGAGCCTGAAGCCAAACCACCTGTGGTGAGTGAAGCCTGAGTCAGTGTGTCTGCAGCCCTGTCACTGTGTCAGAACACAGAAACATGTGGAATGTAACGTGTCACCATGTGAAAACAAAGTCCCCGTTATAAATAAACTGCTACGGTCGATCAAACGGCTGGAAGCTGATGTCATTTGTGGGCCTTATGGGTGGGCCACAGTGCACCGCCTCAGATAATCATCAGACAGTAAAGATAAGTGAGCATGGCCGTCCCTCTGACATTATCTCTGCTGGGACGCTCCAGTTGACGGGCGTCCTAACAGAGATAATGTCCAACACCGCTGACAAATGTGTGTTTGGACTCACACTCGTGTTACAACGCTGCCAGAATACTTAACTGGACCCAAACTGAGTTTTGAGGCCAGTTCTCCTCCACTTTTAAACTACCAATTCATCATAGCTGTTCACTTGAGCTGTTACTGGGAGGACAGAAGAGAAACATCACAGACAGACGGCCAGTGAAGAGACTTGGAAAGGGCTGTTTTTAGATGTTTATGTGACTGTAGTTGAACCACTTCAGTCTGTGCTGAGTGCAACATTTCCATACCAAGAGAGGCATTACTCTGATGATCACCTGTCACTGAAATCACAGGGAGGTTTAGACTGCATTGATTAATGCAGGAGGCCAGTGATAATCATACATGTATATAAGCAAAGTGGAGCAGTCTGCAGCACTTCAGCTGCTGAGGGACGTCAGAAATGTTCAGTGAACCTCTAAAGCTCAGGTGCAGGTTTGATCCTCTCAGTGATTTACTCCCAGACACACTGTGACATTTAGAGAAGACAGCTGAGAGATGGAGCAGCCTGCCAAACAGTCCTTCCCACAAATATCAAAAACTGAACATAATAAGTTGAAACATTTAATGTTTCATATTCAACTGTTTTACCAGATCACATTATAAAAAAGTGTTTGCCATTATTGGCCCACACCAGTAGATGTGATGTTTAAGGCTATCTGATCTTTTAACTGTGCTACATATTGACTAATAACATAATCAATGTGAGGTGAGATTCCTCTGTTTAATAAAGAGACATAAATAATGAGCTGAGCAGACAAAACAGACCTCTGAACAACACAAATCTTCAATAAGGAGGTCGTGGTCTGAAATCACCTGTTGATGGTGAGCTGGTCAGATGTTGTTCTGCTTATTTGATGACAGGATGTGGAGGGAGGGAGTGACAGGATGTGAGGCACCATCAAAATAAGACTCTTGGAGTTGAGTGAAACCTTAAGTGAAATCGTTCTGCAGTAATGAGACAGAGAAGATGAAAACACTGTGGTCCAGCACCTCGGACAGCTCCTCACATGAGAGGGGAACAGAAGCACACAGCTGTGAGGCCGGAGCCACACACTGTTCACATGTGGACAGTTCACTGATGAACACTGTCCTGCAGGTTGATGACGTGTTGATGACTGATGGATTAATCGAGTAATTGATCATGTATGGGTGCTGAAACAGTGCAGAGCTACAGGCTGGAGGACAGGGGACACAAACAAACACAGAGCAAATGTCATCCTCATTCAACTGAAAGTCAGCTAAAGTGTGATGTGTTTCTTTAGTGAATTACCATATAAATAACTTCCACTGATTATCAGACTTTGTTTAAAGAGCCCGAGTTCAGAACAGGAGACTCCCGTCAACAAATGTTTACTGAGATCAGACATCGGGTCTATAAGACACCAGGAAGCAGCCGAGACACAAAACTATGAGATCAGTGCAACAATATTCACTGAGACGCAACAATGGTGCAGTACGTGATGAAAAAACCTTCTTCTTGTGTGTGTGGGTGCCCACCCACAGCCCAAAGACATGTGGGTCAGCTGCAGCCAGGCGTCACCAGGGAGGACATCTTTGTGAGGTTATTAAAGGTCGTGTGTCTTATGAATGGTGACGCATCATCAGGAGGGCATCAAAGGTAGCAGCATATTACTGTGCAACTGTTGCATTTCACCCACATGTGACGTGTCAGTGATGAATCTGCTCCTCTGACTGTCTCCTCTGGAACTTAAAATCATTTTGCTCAATATTTGATATTTTAAAGCCTTGAGGAATCCCCAGTTGATGAAAAGGGTAATATGCAGATATGATGGTAATGTGGTCCTGACTGTATGGCAGGTAGACTGAAAGTTTCTTGAATGCTGCACAGAGAGAGTCAGCTTTAAACTAAATGTCTAATACGCAGCTGAGAGCCAAAAACCTGACTGCTCATGACAGATGTGCCACCTTCAGTGTGTCTGACAGCAGGGACAGAAGAGCAGCACAGAAGAGAAATATTTTAGTTGAGCAGCTCGTATCCTGCCTGAACGTTACACAAGGTCAGTGTGAGACAGCCACACACACACACACACACACACACACACACACACAGACAAAGTATCTCATTTCTGTTCTACTAAACTGTGGCTACTCTGATGTGTGATGTGTTTCTTTGGTGAATTACCATATAAATAACTGCCACTGCTTATCAAGGTTCATTTTAAAAAGCCTGTGGTGAGAACGAGAGAGAGAGAAAGTGTACGTGGCTCCTGTTAGAGGGAGGCATTCAAATCTATTCCCCTCCATCACATTAGACAGTCTCTCTCTCTTTATCCGTCCCTGTGTCTCTGTCCTTCTCTCTCACAGCTTCCTCTCCACTCTAAAGGCAACAAATCAGTCCAGCAGTTTGTCGCCTCAGTAAATCATTAACACACCGACAGACTGGAAAACCTTAACGAGCCTGTGAGTACGAGACAGAGGACGGAAGAAGGAAGGACGGGACACAGCAGGATGACAAACAGGAACAAAGTGGACCAAAGTGTCCTCGCTTCATCTGATTGGTCAGTCGAGTCCTGGATGTTTTCCTCTGAGCTGATCTGCTCCATCACAGTGTTTCTTTAATTCACAACACTTCCTCACACACTTTGATTACTGCTGACTGACCAAATCCATCCTCAGTATTCCTCTCTGGCTGTCCTCATCTGCTGTAATAAAGTTTGTCACTGAACTTATTCCATTGTTTGACAAAATGAATGCTGGTGAATGGAAAGTGATCGTCTGTAACTACTGAATTACCTCCGTAAAACTTAATGTTATTGTGTAAAAGTTAGTGGAGTTTTAATGAGGCGCAGAGACTTTAGTATAAAATGAAAATGTGCTGCAAGAGCACATTTCAGTTTCTCCAGTAGATAAGAAATCAATGATTCATGCAGTTGGAGCTGATTGGTCTCTGCTGTCTTTGTGTTCTGCTCAGCTCAGCTCTCAAGTCTCAGAGGTCAGAATCACAACAGGCTGGACTTTTCACAAACACACACTGAACTGAAAGAAACGTCTCGCTGGATCGTTTGTGTTCTTACTGCAGCAGAACTGACACTGACGCCGACGTGTACAAGAGCTTTGCTAACAATGTGATAACAGGCAGCGCAGCATCATCTCACATGAGACTCGATGCTTCAGGTGTTTGTCATGAGGAGATGTGGGCTTACAGTGGAGGTCCTGCTGCCGTCTGTCTCCACTGCTGTGTGAGATGGAACTGCTGCAGTCACACTCATTCTTCTGTCTTCACAGGTTTACAGCCACACAGCAGCTGCCACAGTGTCTCGCTGGTTCTTATCAGCCTCAGCCCTGCAGCAGGAGTCACAGCACATCGCTCAGATGTGATCACGCTCGGCCACAGAAACTCAGGAAATGTGTGGAATGTTCCTCAGTGCAGAGACTGATGTCTGACACATGTCGAAGCAGCAACAGATGATTCGTCTGGCTTCTTATTTCTAAATAAACTTAGTGAAAGATGTTTAGCACAGAGAAACATCTTCATCTCATACATGATGACAGATGGAATCACCTGGTGGGAGAATGCTGCAATGTTCTACAGATAATGGAGCAGTTTAATTAACTGATGAAACATGAAACATGCTGTTTGATAAGAGAGTGATTCAGCTGACTTGCTTCAAATAAAAAGGAGTTGAAGAGAGAAGAGAGGATGAAGAGAGGATGAAGAGAGGAGAAGTTTCCATCATGGCAGCAGATGATGTGACTCACCTGAAGCACATTAAGTCTCGTCTGTCTCAGTGATCCTTTCACATGACTGTGTTCTACAGTGTACAAACATATCGGAGAGACAACTGTCACACTTTATAAATCATTAACTGATCAGGGCGGCCATGTTTAACACAGTCAGCAGAGTTACATGTGGACGTTTGCTTTGACCAGACAGCTTCAGGTGGACGCTACCAAAGTGTAAAACTGTGCAGACAGAACAGACAGACTTCAGAGTTTGAACTGTTCCAGTAAACAGAGGTTTCATTTACTGAACCTTTAGATAAAAAGGAGACAGACGTTCACTGGTGTCAGTGCGGTTCATCAGAGAGGAGCTGATGGAAGATGTCCCAGCATGCACCTGCAGGGGGTTCAACACGTTGTGCTCATCACTCCCCAATATGTCCATGTGAACACACCTGTGGGGAGAGATGAGGGCGGAGCCAAACTCTAAACATGATTTGCTGCTTTAAAACGTTTTACATTTAAAAAGTCAGTTTGTCAGTTGATTGAAATTCCTGTTGTGTTGATGCTTCCAGGATGATTTTCAGCTGCAGGTCTTGTTTCTTTCTCGGGACATTTTCTCTGCTGCTTCCCTCCGGACAGGCAGGACAATATGGAGGCACAGCACTGCTCCTTAATTACACAGCTACAGGGAATTTTTATTAGTGTTCACTGTCTGTCGTCTTCAGAACCCTCACAAGCAAAATGAAACAGATGTTGCAGATGTTCGTCCCTTCCAGACCTCACGGCTGACGTAGGTCTGATTCCCCTCCTCTCTCTCCAGCTTCGCTGCAGCTCTCTGGAGAGCCTGGTGCTTAAACACCTGCCTGCTTCCCCTGAAATGTAATCCAATCTGTAACCGTGAAGCAGCCGCCTGCACAGCAGTTTCGGACAATTCTCTGGATTTAAACCTCTCAGAGAGCTTGTTCTCAGCTCAGTCTGCTCTGTGGGTCAAACAGGAGAACAGTCTGTGGTGGACAGTTCTATTAAAATACGTACAGTTATATCAACTCAGAACTAAAAACAGATGAAGCCTTTGTGTCAAACAGGACTTAAATCTTCCAGTCAGTGAGAGTCTCAGGATAAAATGTGTCTTTTTGCAGCGTGGAGCTCTGATCCCACAGGAATCAGGTTTATCTCAGCTCCTGACTCTGTAATTCCTTCTTTCTACTTCCCTTTCTCTGCTGCACCTTCCTTCTGTGTGTGAAGAGCAACGCAGCAGTTAATACAACAGCTCCATAACACACTGACATTAACAGGCAGGTTCAAATACAATCTTTAAACCTCAATGTAGACTTTTTAGACGAACACCAAGTTCATTCCAGAGACAATTTGATGCTTTGATTTTATTCATCTGTTTTTATTCTGTGTGCAAACAAGATACTTGATGCTGCTTCAGCCCTAAAAGCTGTTCAGCCTTTTCCAGGATGAGTGAGACTGTTGAGAGATTTCCATCAAATATATTCAGAGCACTTCTCTGATGTCATTACACAACAAATCTGTACTCAGAGCTGCTGTCTTCCTACACACTGAATCCCTCTGTGATCAGTTCAGAGTCATAGTTTTATCATCAGATAGAAAACTGACTGTTTTCCACAGAAACACATCCAGAACCTTCCAGGACACATTCAGCTCTGTGTGACCATGAACATCTGATCATTACTGTTGAAGAGGAAGCAGCCTGTTCCCATGCAGACACCGTCTCATGACACAGAGCACACAAGAGAAGCTGAGAGCTGCAGAACAAGCAGATTCAGGTAAATACAAAGACCATTTATAGCTGTCGTCCACATCACACACACTCACACACACACACACACACACACACACACACACACACACACACACACACACACACACACACACACACACACACACACCAGAGAGCTCAATGAGGTCCAACTGTAGACAGACTGACAGACTGAACCCACAGTCATTCCTCTGCTCACACATCACACACACCGTCTGTTTAACATCCAAGTGTCTGAGTGATGGAGCTGCTTCTATCAGAGACTCTTACTGTGACCTGTGAGATCAGGCCGTCATCTATGAGCTCATGTTTCAAGGTGGAACCCTGAATGCAAGCTGCTTTCTTTATGGTTTAAATCCTCTCTACAGAAAGGAGTGACGGCTGTCCTCAGAGCCAGTTCAAACAGTGTTACAGTGTCGAGGCTGAACACTTCTCACCATGACACAGAGAGGAAGACCCTCTGCACCTCCTGATGATGTTCAAGTGGTTGTGTAAATTCAAGCTGCTGCAACTAAAGGAAAGTATTGCTCCTCCAGTCTGAACTTCTGACTGTCACTGAGGTGTTTTTCCTGTCATTAGTTCAGCAGCTCTCTAGTGTCAATGTTCCTCTTTTGGTTTATTTTCAGGGATTTCTCCAAATAATTGGCTCATCTTGCTCATCTTAGTCCAAAAAAAAAAAAAAAGTTTTCTTCACCTTTCTTTGTCCTTTTCTCTCAATGTCTCACTGCCTCAGCTGTTTTTCTTTTCACTGTGACTCTTGAGTATTTTTGACTTTGCTTTGAATGTCTCTGTTTTGACGGCTCTCTGATAGTTATCCCCATGTCTTTCACTGTGTCACTTTAGGTAAAGTCCCAACATTTCAATTGTTAGACTGACACATCAGATCACTTATTCAACAACTATTCCATTTCTAACAACAAACACCAAGGAGGTCTTCAGAGAAATCTTCATCATTTTTCTCTCTTGTGTTTTGTGGTAATAATGACTCTGACTGATAAAACTGTACAGTCAGTGTATCTGATCAGTGTTTACTGGTTGATCCCACATAGTGAAGTCGGTGCCTGAAGGAGAGAGGCAACATCATTCAGTTTAAACATCATTGACTACTTTCCATTTTGGTTTGTCCTTTGACTTCCAGCACAGAGCTCCCACTGGGACGACGCTTTGTGTTCGGCTACAAGAAAGAAGAAATAAGTGACGGCAGACTGCTGCTCGATTGTTTCTGGCAGTGGGAAGTTTTCACTGTTCAGACGATGACGTTGGATCCAGAACAAACATTTCTAAGCATTGTTTTTTTCTCTCAGTCCTATTATACACTGACCTTCTGCTGCTTTTGTGTTGCTGTCCTACAGTCTCTATTCCTGCTGTGTACTTCTATAAAGGGAAATGCAGATAACAATGTAAAACTGAGCCTCATTATACAATTTACTGTATCTGCTGCTTCATGTTGATCTCAGCTGTGGATCTAAATGAGGTTCTGCTGTTAATGACGTAGCTTGTTTTCTTCTCATGGAAGATGATTTCAACAGAAGCTTTTTAAGACCTCACTTTAAAGGATGGTCATCAAATGTAAGCCCGTATGGATACAACCTGCTGCATTAAAGCAGCTCTTTAAAGAGTAAAGTTCCAGTTTAGAAAATGAGCCTCCCTCGCTGACATCTTTATATTGTCAAAGGCTCTCAGAGGTTGCGGTTGAATCCCTGACAGCTGAAACATGTCGGACTCAGTGAAGCGCAGCCTGTACAGCACTTCACCTGTTTAAAGCTGCAGTCAGAGAAAGGAAGACAAGGACGCTCTCATCCTCCACGCTGGGATGTAAAAACTACAACCAGTCATTAAATATCACTTGAGTCCTCACCTCAGAGGAGCTGAGAGCTTCAAATATGTGTTGAATCTGATCTCTGACACACTGATGCTGCTTCACCGTCTCTGTATGTGGCTGGATGGTGCAGGTGAAATATCACTGCCAGGATCAGGACGGCAGAAAAAGTCAGAGTCTTTCCATCCGTCTCCCCCCTCGTACTGTCTCCCACAGTCTGCCCCTCTCTCTCTCTCTCTCTCTCTCTCTCTCTCCCTCCCCCACCTGGCGCTTCACACCATCCAGGCTGCCTGCCAGCATCAGAGCGGTGTTAAAGTGAATCCAATATGCTTGGTCAGGGTGCTCGCTGCTCTAGGTGGTGTGTTCCTGTGGGAGACAGAAGCAGCTCATTGATTCAACTCTCAGCTCCCTGAGACGGGCCGGATCATCTCTATTAGTGCAGTCATGGTCGGACTGTAGAGACATCTGACGGGTCACAACATGGAAATGAACGCAGAAGAGATTCAGTCTAGACTAAATAAGTCTGTTGGCTATTTTAATGACGGCTAACGTGTTGCTTGATGCTGTTACAGCAGTCACACACAAAAGGCAACACATCGATAACTGGATTCCTGGCCGTCACAGTTACGTTCTCATCTTAGCTTTGCAACCAGGCACAATCTATTGTTGATGACTCTATAAACTTCTCCTCCTCCAAAACAATAAAATCTATGAGGTTTGCATCTCCAGCTCACTGAGCGCTGGCAGTCAGAATCTCACAATAATGCCTGCATCAATCTCATCACACTCCCAACATTTCTCTAACAAACCACATCACTACACGTATGAATGCTTAAAAGAGGAAAGTGACACAGAGGATCCAATCAGTTCTGTCCAGAAACAGTGGCTGACCGTGTTTCATCAGAAATGGTCTCTGAACGCAGGTCACTGTCCACATGCAGTTTATTATGTCTGAAGGTAAAGAGCTCTCCTCTGGAGAGAACGTCACACTGCTCACATTTATTATTTACACTCGCTTCAGAGCTGTGGGGAAATTAAAGCCTTCATCTTGGTAACTCATATCAAGCCCCAGCGAAACATTTTGCAATAGCTCACATAATCAAATAGTCATTAATAAATACCAAATGATTTGTAACCCATGAATAATTAAAGTGGGCCTGTGTTGTCGAGCACTGTTTACCATTGTGTGAGACAGTTTGGGGGGTTGTCGGGCACCAGAACAGTTTCTCTGCTTCCTGTCGATGATCTCTGGGGCTCCGCTGCTTTACAGACGGCGTCGTGGTTACAGCGAGCAGCGACCTGGAAACTGTTCATAGCAGCTCTGCAGATGTCAGAGCGTCAACCCAGAAAATACTTCATCACCACCAGGTCAACACTTAACGTGTGATCTCCGACATCCAGAACAATGGTCCTTGTTGATAAAAAGACTTCCTGTTTGGGTGTCTGCCAACGGCACCAAATTTTGTTTTTATTATTACATTCTTATTTTCATATGTGCAAAATATAGTCAGGGTGTGAGAGATCTTACCATGAGGTTAAACAATAAAACAAACAGTGTTCAACACGTGTTGTGTTTAGCACAGAGCTTTGTCACAGCATGTTCTGACTCGTCACAGGTGGAACTAATAACACTAACGATGTCCCCGTGTCAGTGAGCCAGCATGCACAGCTCAGTGTCTGTAATCACTGGGATTAATTACACCTGTGCTGTCCACATGGAGACGGTCTCCATCGGATGATGATGATGATGATGATGATGATGATGATCCTGATGATGATCATGATGATGAAGATCATCATCATGATCATGATGATGATTCACAGTTAATATGAGTCAAACAAAAGAAAATGACACAACTTTGTTTTCATCATGTAAATCTGTACAGTGTTGTTTCCCATTAGAATTAGTATATTTCCATGTTTCTTCTGTCACCTGTCCATTGAAACAATAATGAGGACGGCTGTGTGAGCTCACTGTGTGCAGTCTGGTGTCTGTGTGAATGCAACACTGATGATGTTTCAGATATTATTCTCCTCTGCCTCGGTTTGTCTCTAACACTCTCCTCCTCCTCCTGTCCGTCTCGTATAGCTCTGACAGATGTGTGACTGTGAAAGCTTAAAGTGCAGCTCTGAGGCTGCACAGCAGAAACATTTTAACTTTATTAAAGTGTCACACCACAGTTCTTCATGCAGCTCACAGACATCGAGGGTTTGAAGATGGCGGCTGGAGGACTAAATCTCTCCCTGTCTCGGTTCACCTCGTCTCCCTTCCTGTGTCATGTGATCTCTCTCATGTGGCCTGTTAAACTTTACTGCATGTATTAAACACCATGAACACGTCACACACCATCTTCAGTATACTTATAGCATTAAAGACATTTTTAAGAATCAGTGATTTAAACTTTCTGGCGCTCATCTCAGCAGGAGTTAATGATTCAGAATATGAAGTCAGTTTATTGGATAACTGCTGATGTGATTCCTGTTTATTTTACTATTAATTACTTGTGAATAGACACATCTGACACCCTGACAGTGTCGCCCTACTTCTCACTGACTTTCTACAGAGAGAAAGTTTCTTCTGAAGGCAGCATGAAGAGAAGATCCAGCATCAACTATTCACAGAAAGTCAAATGTCTGTTTTTGTGACACTAAATGTTTCTGACAGACTCGGGACGCTTTAGATTGTCTCCTCGTGTTGAAGTTGGCAGTAAAGCTGTGATGGTGTTTCCTCATGCTGTGGTGTGTCAGAGGGGAGAAAGACACAGTGAATCACTAGAAACAGAAGGACAGAGGAGTGGTATGAGCGGGGTTGTATAGAGGTGTGTGTGTGTGTGTGTGTGTGTGCGTGTGTGTGTGTGTGTGTTTGCCTACAACATGGACACAGTCCTGTGATGAGGTTGTGTTTAAGGCCACAGACAGAGTGTAACATCTCTGGGCTTCCCAACATGAACTGCTCCTGGTTCTCTGAGGCAGAAATGACACACAGGTACCTGAGTCTCTGAAGAACTTCTGACACTGGATTCAAATCAAACTGCCGACTTCTCCTGAGCAGATGTGACACCTGACACATCTGCTTTGTTAGTTATTGACTGCATCTGTCAGTGAGCTGCAGGGTCGCTGCTACGTCCTGTCTGCTGTGAATGTGGATCTGTCAGGTTGGAGTCCCTGAAGCGTCGACACAAAAGAAGATCTGTAACCTTCCTGTTAGAGAGCAAACTGACAAACTGATCATCTCTCATTCTGTTCTTCAGCTGGTCCTCTAACATGTGTCTGAACACCAGTCATAGTCGGACCTTCTCTAATGTTTCCCTCCACCTCCACACCGGGTCGGTCTCGTCTCTCTCTCTCCTGCATCCAGCTGCTGGATTCAGCTGAATGTCCTGAACTGACTGAACAGAGAGCAGAGACCTCAGCTGCTCTCCTGACGATTCTCCTGCTGAGTCTCTGCAGACTTGTTAGCTCGTTCACGTCCACACTTCCTGTCAGAACAAGTCCTCCCTCCAGATTAAGAGCACCGACCGTGTTGGCCCTGTCGGCCATGTCCAACTGTGTTTCTGATGCTTTATCTGGTTAACATACTGCCATCTTCTCAACTCTTTTTTAAAATATTCTTTTATTTCATCATTTGGATGTGAACAGATGGCACATCAGGATAACAAAATCTCAGTGGTGTGTCACAGGATTTTGTCACAACCATAGATTATTATTGCATCATACAAATATACAATAAGGGATGAATGAGTGTTTGATTTATTATGTCAGTCCTTTGTACACATTCGTTTCATAATACAGAGGCAAATTTATACCCTAAAAACATCCTTTAAGACCTTTCAAGGAGCCAAAACTAAACATGTACAGAGTGACCAGATAACACGTTATAGAGGCTAGTTTGCAAGGATAACAATAAAGGTGTGCTTTATGATTTTGACTCACCCTTTAGTATGCTTTAGGCACAACACGTTTGAAACCCCTGGATTAAAGGATTAAAGTCTAATCCATTAAAATACATGAGAGGAGTGCATGGACTCTGCCACAACACAGATGCTGAGAGTGAGAAAATGTTGTCAGACTACCTGCCTGTTCACTCTCTTAGCTGGATACTGTGACCTCAGGTTGGTCCACATTTCAGCCTATTAATGAATCTGTAGGCAGCGATGATTTCCAGTGAACCTAAAGAGCTCCGCTTGTTTTACATTTGAGGATGAGATAATGCAGATAAAACACACTGTCAGCCCTCAAACAGAGAAAAACATCATGAACGTCCATTCATCACAGAGCAGAGTTTCAGAGCATGGCACAAACACACATCAGTGTTTCTCTATGAGATGAGTCTCCCTCTGCAGACTGCTCTGCATTCACACAGCAGCTTGTTATACATGAGCCACACTGCTGTGAAGAATTAAAGAGGCCTCCTGACCAACATTCAAAAAGTCACAGTGAGGCCAAATGTGACCTCCTCTAATGAATAATGAGGAGCTGCTGCAGAGCTGCTGCTGCTTCTCCTTTGACTTCAGCCCACCTGCAGCAGGAAACACAGGACCCTGCACACACACCTCTTAGCATTGTGACAATGAGCTCTGCTCTGCAGCCGTTATTATACACAATCTTTGGGTTTCTGCTGTGAGCCGTTCTGCCAGCAGAGCAGCTGAACCTGACCAATGCAATCCATCACACAAACACAAACTAACCATATGGCCGTCACAACATGGGGGGAGAGAACACAAACAAGCAGCAACTGGTCAAAGTCCACACAGTCCAGTGAGGAAGCTGGGAGGACTGGAACGATCCAGCAACAGGAAACAACCTTTTTAATTCAACGTTCTCCTTCAGAACAGCACCGAGAAATCAAACACACATGCAGCCTCTTGTGTCATCTACATAACAACCAGTTGTGTTTTACCTGCATTGAAGATCCACAGATGGAGGTTCAGGATGGAGCAGATCAGGAGACAGCATCCCGAAAAGAAACAGAGAAAAAGACAAATAATTAGCAAACAAACAGGAAACATGAGCACACTCTTATGAGACAATCATGAAACAAAACCCTGACTGAGTCCGTCTCCCTCTCGTCTCCTCTCTTTTCTCTCTCTGTCCTCCTTTGTTCTCTGCAGCTCTACAGTCAGTGGACTGAGCGCTCGTCACCTGGAGGAACTGTACATTTGTCATTTCAAGAAGGGAAACACTTTCCCGTCTTCAGCTACTGAGGAGACAGAATGCAAATGATGTTCTCACACAGCTGCACCAACACAGAGAGAACAACATCATGAGCGGTGATTCATCACATCAGTGTGTTGTCTGATGTGTTCCACTATTTAAAGGAGGAGAGTGAAGTTTGTGGAGGATTAGAAAACAGCCTCAACTCAATGGTGACAAATGCAGCTCTCAGAAAAGTCAAAGCTGATAATGAAACAAGTTTTTCATCCCCGGTACTGAAGCTGTGCGGGCGTTTGTGAGTGCTGAGAGTTTTTACTGCCTTAAAATATCAGAGATGCTGAAAAAAACACTTTTTCTGTGAAAATCTGATCATCTGTGGGCTGTTTGCTTCAGGAAATCCACATCATGCCGACATTCATCTGAATGAAACACTGTTCATGAAAGTATACAGTGTCCACAGTGTTAAATCTGCTGTCAGTGAAGCAGTGTCAGCCACTCAGTTCCAACAGTGCTGTTCACTACAACATTCATCCTCAGTACAGACGGAGAGAATCACAAACAGTCATATTTGGAGGGAGGGTGAAAGAGCTCATGGTGAATATTGTGGAGAAAATACAATTTCCTTTCCATTCTCTCACTACATTACAGTCTCGTGGGCCATTGAGCCACAGTCACATCATAATCAAACACCATAATCATGGTCAGCAGCTATAAAAAGATCAGGGAGGACATAAAGCTTCTCTTTTTTCTCTCTCTGTTTCCATAATGCATCTTTTTTTCTTCCTTTCTAATCCAAGATGTGAACTAATCCTGCAATCATTTGATCTAATCTGGCATCATGTCTATCTGGTGTGACAGTGTCACAGCCTACATATGATTATCATAGGATTTAAAATGTCACATTTACATTTCCTAAACACAACAGAAATCTCTGGATCTCAGACTGGCTCCCATCTACAGTACAGGGTCTGCTGTCTGAATACATCTTGTGATCTGATTCCATTTATCTGAAGAGATAATCAAACCCACGATGTCTCACACATAACGTATGAACACAATTATGTTCATAGTGGCCTGAAGCTAAATACATGTGAGCTGCTGTGTGAAATCAAACTCACACTAAACTTTCTTTCAGAGACTAAATCTGTATGTGGTTGTTACAGACGTACATGTAGCCTGTGTAGTAAAACACCTCCATCATCCTGACTGACCTGCTTAACTCTGTCTGCGTGCTGTCTGTCTGAGGAGACTCAGATCAAGCTTGCAGATGATGTTTGTATAATTTCCTCTGCTCAGAGTTCTGATCTGATCTCCTGTCAGTATCAATCAACACAGAACAGGTTTTCTCTCAGCAGAGGACTGAACCAATGAAGGAGTGAGATGAGAGGATAAACAGTGTGTGACTGACTCTCAGTGTAATACCACTGCTGTCACTCTGACTGTTGTTTCAATGATCTTCCTCCAACATTCAAATCATCCAGCGACACTGATCTGAGTTCAGCTGATTCAGAAGATGGTCAGCTGGTTACTCAGTCAAAGCAGAGAAATCACAGAAAAATGGAGGGCTGAAGCAACATTATTGTGTTATACTTCATCCAGATACATCTGGCTTCTCTTCACCTTCATGTCCACACACTCAGATTAAGTCCTCTGCAATTCTTGATTGGTGAAGTTTTTAATGTGGACATTTAATTGATGTCTCATTGTAGTGAGTCTTTACTGAGAGGATCAAGTGAATGAAAGACCTGATTAGAGAGGACAGACAGGAAGTGAGAGTTCAGGTGAACAAGGAGACATGCAGCAGGGTTTCACTGAGACACCAAAGACAAAATTACCAACAAAAATAAACTTAAAAATAAATACAATACTTAAAAATAAAAATGTCTGTATTTCCACTCATACACCCTGAGCAGCCCCTGCAGCTCCTTCCTCCTCTTCACTCGTATTGTGTGTTAAACCAACACTGGCAGCTTCCCAGAGCTCCCGGCAGGATGTCATTATGCAACATACTGGGTCCAGTTGACAGTCAGAGCTGGTAGATCTGCCCTGCTGACAACAAACCAGAGGCAGAAGCCCAAAATAATCACCACTAACAGTCGGAGGGAAACAGTCTGACTAGAAAGGAGAGATGAGAGCAGTCAGAGCAGATATTCACCAGCATGACAACTGATTACACATGAAGGGTACTGCACCGAGAGGAGGGGAAATAAACAGGCAGTTTACCAATAAGTGACTTTGACAGACAGGAAGTTATCCATCCAGCAGCTTCTCTGTGTCAAGTAATTCATCATCAGCTGCACAGAAATCTATCAGTGACAGAGATTATATGAGAACAAAGAAATGATTCAACATCTACAATCTTGATGTGAACTCACATGTTGCAAAATAGACTTGCTGTATTTTAAAAGATCAACTTGAATCAAAAAATTCAGGAGTAAAATGAAGCTGAATGAAGTTTTGAGTCAAATCTACAAAGGAGTTTATGGATGGATGAACAGCAGCGCTGTCTGAAGCCATCTGCTCTCACTTCATTTCATTAGAATCTGTTGTACAGGTTTTGGGATTTCATCATCCTGGGAGTTAAACCAAGAGAGGAGGAACAAAATCTAAGTTAATGAGAAGAAGAAGAGGAAGACACTCTGTGGGGAGAGAGATCAGACGCTGGACAGCAGAGAGAAGAAGAACAGAGCGACTGTTTGAAACAGACGATGAACAGAATCCTCTGAGGTGGAGAGAAGACCAGCGGCTGATCTGAGTTAGTCAGCCATGAAGCTTTATCCACCACACACACACACACACACACACACACACACACACACACAGACCACAAAACACACCTGGAGAACACTTGTTGTGTATTTTCTAGCCAGCAGCTCATTAAGCACGTGTCTCTCTCCAAAGTCCAACCTGCTCCAGTGTTTCAGTCGGAGGGTTTCTGTGTAAAACATGAACCTCCAGCATCGACTGCAGCCTGAAAACAAACACACGAAACAAAGTTCCTCTTGACCACCTCAACAGTGAGACAATGTGCTTGTCGTTTCCTGCTTGTCAGTGCTCAGAAATAGTTGCATCATGCAGTGAAATCTTTACACTTCATTTACTTGACTAAGTTTCCTGCATCAGCTGTGGAGCCGATTTTCAATTGTGCAAAGCGATCACCAATTTGTGCCATAAATAGTTGGTGATGTTACTGATGCAGAACACGTTTGAAGGAAGTGCAGCCCACGAGGATGTTACAATGCCTCCTGGTGTGATGCCATGTGTGTGTTTATCAATGTGTTGGACAATCACCCTGCAGAAACAGGTGGTGGAGTAAAAGAAGGAACAAAGTGTAAATGTTCAACAGAAGCTGATCCAGACGACTATTAGTGATGCTCGCCAAGAATTAAAGACTAAGGTAACTTTTTATTATTCCTAAGATTTAACTTTTTCAAATAAAGCAGTGATTTTTGCACAAAGCTTGTGTTGGGTTTTTTGTTGATGTAGGTTTTTAAAGTCCAACAAGACATGGTACAGTACGACTCGACTGTTTCCACACTGTAGCCCTCCAGGTGGCAGAGGTCCAACACCAGTCAGTGTATCAGCAGAACTGACTCATTAACTGAGCTCTGCCTCAACAGCAGAGCATATGACACCCAGTGACTCAGTGTCAAGTCTCTTCTGGATCTTCATGAAGTAGTGACATCAAAGTGACATTTCAATGACTTCACAAAAAAGAAAAAAAACAAAGCCAACATGAGTCCCTCTCTTCTATTAAAGCCGTCAAACTGTCAGATAGAAAATAAAGACCTACTCATCATATTTAACCAATAAACCACAGAAGATGGCAACTTCATTAAGGACGAAGATGTAAAATATATAACCTATTATTTCATGTGGAGGTGTCCTAAGTTAGCAGACAGGAGTGTGTAGCTGCAGTCTGCTCTCCACAGTCAGGATGTCATATTAAACCTCCATCTCTGCCTGTGTCAGTCTTGTGTCTCACCTTTGGGACAGATTATGGCTCTTTGCTCCTTCACTCTTCCCATCCTGGCCTCTCCTGCTGTGACAGGCTGCTGCTCTTCTTTTGCCATGGCTACAGGCTCCTAATGCCATTCAGCTGCTTTAATGGTGGGAGTCTTTGTGCCAGCCAGCTGAGTAACCTCTGGTGGTGTGTAGCTGTGTAGGTGTGTGAGCTTGGCAGTGGATTGTGTTGTGTTTCTGTCTCCTGGCCTCCTGCCTGCTGTGTCTCTCTTCACCTCTTTGTGGGTCACATCCACTCCTGGAGCTTCTCCTGACTCTGCCAGCACCACACGTAACATTAAAACAACAGAGTCTGATGCCAAACAACCTGTGGAGAGTGAACCCTGGGTGGTGCACATAGTGTGTCCTGACCTGTCACTGTGTCTGCTCACACTATTGCTCTCAGCAACTCACTGCACAGACAGCTACAGGTTCAATTCTCCAACCCAAAAACACAGTCGGTAACATGATATACACCTTTTTTCTTTCAGGCTCAGGAGCAGCATCATGTGGAGACGTGACGGTGAGATAATCAACATCTAAATCTGAGGATAAAGGGAAGTTCTGTGACATTTCAAACAGCAGAAGCAAAAGCCATCTGCAGAATATGAACTACAGCAGATATAATTGAGCTTTATGGGTTTTCAGCTCTTCATAGCGACAGCAGATCTGAAGCCTTTATGTTTAAAAATTTTCACTCCTCATCAACAATAGCAACTACATGTGAAGCCCTCAGGCTGCTGGAAGCTGCCAATGAGTCAGGAACAATAGGCTGCTGGATGTTTTCTCACTGTGTGTGTTTGTATTTCACAGTAAGCTGTTTCATCTCCTCTCTCCTCTCATCCCTTCATTGTTCATGTGACCTCCTACCTCCCACAATGCCTCTGTGCAGCCCTGCTCTCTCTGTCTCTCTCCATTAGGGAGCTGGCAGCTCTGATCAGGTGATGCTGAACTTGACTCATTTCCTGTGGGAATCGATGGCCACATTTAATCAAATGGCTGGAAGCTAATGGCTTTAGTGGGGCTCGGGGGCGGGGCCAGAGTGCGCTGACTCAGGTCAACATCAGACAGAAATGATAAGTGAGCGTGGACGTCCGTCCTGGTGGAAACACTCAGGGAAGGACAGAGGAACATAGACAATGTCCACGACTGGTAACAAAGACCTGTTTAGGTTCACATGGTGATGTTACAATGATCCTGGACTCAATGGAACAGACTAGAAGTCAAAGTGTTCCCTGTTAAAGATGTTTTTGAAGTAGGAACCAAACTGACTGTATACAGGGATGATCAGGGGACAGAATTGCAGGATGGGTAATCACATAGGACGCACAATCATACAGTGAAAGTGAGTCTAAGTTTTCTAAAAACTCCAAACACCAGTGTTGTCAACATGATAGGAGGTTAGTTTGTGTCATTTTGTAACTGAGAATTACAAACCAACCAAACACAAATTTAATCTGAGGAGACGATACCATCGAACACCATCATCCCCCCTTCAGAAACAAAGATCAACAGCAGATTACATGAAGGGCAAAGCAGTGAATGGACACGTCTGATGCACTGACTGAGGTCTGGGAGAGCAGGCAGGGCTCTAGCTGGAGGCTTTGATATGCAGACAAGCCGAGAGGAGGAAGATGAGAAACCAAGATCAAACACCAAACAACAGTCCTCTCCTCACACTAACTGATAGTGAAACTGCTGCAGCACAGACAGACAAATGGACGGATGGATGGCGTTCCTCTGCAGTGTGATCATGTCAGGAATGTGTCATGTGACATTTCATCATTACAGGAACATCGACAGTCTCTAAAATCTCTGAAGGTTCCTCTTCCAAATCTTCTGTTTCATCTCCTGATTCATATCAACATCTGTAAAACCAGAGACAGCACAGTATCTGACCGCAGATATAATTATTTTCATGTCAAAGTTTTGTATGAACAGCACTTCTGCTGCCTTGAGGTACTCTGGGTCAAACTGTCTGTCTGCCTGATCTCTCTATTAAAAACCTTCCACCATGAAGGCTGTAAATGATCTGCTGATGAATGCCTCTGAAGCTCAATGCAGAGTGTTAGTGCTGCCTGAGAAGTGGATGTGAGCAGAGTGGCAGCAATTCTTGCTTCTCGCTCAATCACAGAATCACTGCTGCCGACTGCTCTGGGTTTTCAATTTGCTGCTTGTTGAAAAAAGTCAACGGGAGTCAAAATCTTTACAAGAATATCCTTCATGTTCTGTCTAAGAGCTCTGAATGCTGGATGAGGGATTGTGACAAAAAGGGCTCCACATTTGAGATAAGAGTTAGGGTTAGGGTTGAGAGAACTTCCTGCCCCGCTGCACTGACAGTTCTCACAGACACCTTGTTTTATCGCACTGTTTTAATGGTTTGCAAATGTATATCAAAGCTGTCCATCTTGTGTTTGAAGACAAAACTCTCAGACTAATATTACTATTCACTGCAGCATTTCAAGAGTGCTCACTAGTGAGGGCCCTGCGATGAGCTGGCGACTCATCCAGGGAGTACCCTGCCCTCGCCCTGAGACAAGGCTGGGATTGGCTCCAGCAGCAACACCCCGCAACCCCATGGAAAGGGATAAGCGGTTCGGCCAATGACATGACATGACATTTCAAGAGTCAACCAAACATTATGTAAATCACTCAAAGATGGAGGACCTGACCTGCTGGTCCTGTATTAACCATTCTGAATGTGTGTGTGTGTGTGTGTGTGTGTGTGTGTGTGTGTGTGTGTGTGTTATTTCCCACCCACTGCTTTTCATGGTGTACTAGTAAAGGTCTCAGAAGTCACTCTGCTTTCTACTGAAGAATGAATAGATAATAATAATAATCATCAAAGACATGTCTCCTGTAGAAAGAACTGTTGACAACCATTTCCTGGATTTTTTCATTTTATTCTATACTCACTATTGATGAGTTCAAGGTCTTTACCTCTGCTCTGAACAGTCACTCATTCACTCTTTATACAGAGTGCATACAGTGTGTATCTATGACAGATGAATAGCATGTCTTACACACAAACTCATTACACTCGCATTTGTGTTGTACAAGTAGAGCAGCGTAAGAAGCTCATAGAATTAAATTGGGTCCCTTTCAACCACATTAGGTCGAGTTAGCATGGTCGAGTCATAACTTCATCGATGGAGAGATCTGAAGGTGTGTATAAGCTCAGTAAGCAATGACAAGTGTAACTTTTGTTTTATTTCATACCTCTTTAAACTTTAGAAATGTTATGTCAATGTCAGTTATGATCAACACATCGGTCTTCATTCCAAATGGAAACCAGTGAAATATGGTATTTTTTCTAAAGCTGAATTAATCAGTGAAAACAAAATTCGGGAAACTGCACCAAACATCATCGTTCTGAAAAAGTTTTGTGCTCCATCTGCAGGTTTTCAGCTGCAGACCAGCTGGGTCTTATCTGCTTTACCTTCTGGTGTCAAAGCTGCAGCGTTCACATCTGATCTCATATACACAAAAACTAGCTTGGAATATAATGTCACTAAACATTGAGTTGTCTCTCTTCTCTGAGGGGTTGGACTTCAGGATATAGTATATATTTCTGAAAAAAAAACAACATAAGACTTGGAATACAAGCCTTGAAATGTTGAGTATGAAAATATTCTATAAGACGGATAACATGAAGAACTGATGGCTTCTTATCGCAGATCTCATCTCCACTGAAAATGGGAAAATGTCAGGGGTTGAATGAGGTTTAGCACAAAGAAACAGCTTAGTGCTGCATGGCTGAGAGCAGAAGGACCTGGCATATGGAAGTGACATGATCTCACCAAGTGGAAGATTCTGCAACATTGATATTAATAATAGAGCATTTCCGGGTCTGTGAGGGGCTACAAGAGACGAGAGAAGCATGCAGTGCATCCATATTTCAATTGGATAGTACAGGCCTGAAGATACAGCTGCTGCCATAATATATTAGAGCTACGTATCGGCAAGGTCTTGATGCGATACGTGTCACAATTTGATTATATCGTGATACATTGCATATTGCGATATATTGCAGTATTCCACATAGTTCACTGAAAATCAAAAAAAAACAAAAACAAAAACAGAGTTGAAATACAAGTTGCTGTGTAGTCTTAACACATCATATTACATTATATTTATAATTCAGCAAAAATGTGCACAGTTGCAAACTGTGTTACCAAACAAACTGATGTAGCCCCAACAACAATTTCACTTCACTTCAACTGGACAATTTGAAAGATTCTTACTGTGTCCATGAACACACTATGAACATTATATAAACATAAATTGCTTATAATAATTTCTTGTGTCATTGTGAACACAGTGAACTGAAATGGCGACCTATGAAAATAAAGTGCACATGATAATGACTCGTTAACGTCACCACGGTTTTAACCCCACTTGCCTGGAGCCGGTGTTTTCAACCACACTATAAAATCATGACAAATAGCAGAACGGGTCAGTAGCTGCAGGTTATTTAGCACGGCTAAATGTTCCAGAGGGAACGCAACAGACATTTGTCTGTGTCGCGTGATGTTTCACTTGTGAATACTCAGTTTGATACACACAGTAATGATCGGCCTCACATCCTGGTTGTTTACTGGTATTGTTAATCCGTCAATGAGGACAAACGATCAGGACCAGCATGCTGGAAGCACGACAACAATAGCAGCTTCAACTTTCTGCAACTGATCAGCGGGGGTCCTCAACACGTCACACATATGCACCCCAAGGTGACACCCACAGAAATATATAACTACACCGCTGCACAAATATGTGGCTTTCACAGCACCTCTGAACTTCATGTGACTGTACCCTCGTTTGTCAGCCGAGTCGTTCAAGCTGCTTCCTGCTTCTCTGACTGACTCATTCACTCTGCCAGAAATGGTACCAGACAATTCAAGGCAACTAGTTGTGACATCTACAGGAGCAGAGGTTGTTGGCTATTCACAACACGTTTAGACACACATAATTTATTTCAAAATATTGATCTTTCGATCTTGAAAATAGATGCAGTATGTTGTGAAATTACTACTGCAATATATTGCAATATCGATTTCTTAGCACAGCTCCAGATGAGATGTTGAAAGACCACATGTTGTTGTTGCTGCATTTGAATTGTGAAGCTGAGCAACTGTAACTTTCAGGCTTCACTCAGTTTGTAAAAGATGATTCAAACACAGTTTATATTTAGATTCTAGCAGAACAGAAATCAACCAAAAGCGATGTTGGCTGGTCCAACACTTGATGAGGTATCTTTTATCAGAGATGCCATCGTTTCAATAATCAGCATGTCGTCGTCATGAATATTCATTTGTGTGTAGGACTGTTTCAGTGAAAGGCCTCTCTGTAGAGTCTCTACAATACTCTCAGTAATCAACCAACACAGCAAGTGTCAGGTGGGAGTCAATGCGGAGCAAATACTGTAGAGTCTGTATTCTATTCTGTTATTAATGGAAGCACAACAGGTTCATCCTAGATTATTTTCAATTACTATTTTTTAATTATGTTGTTTTGCTGAAAATAAATAAAAAAGACCACATAATGTGTTCACCTCCTATAATTAAAAACATAGTAGAGTTCATTCAGTGTCAGTGAAGTTCAAACATTTGTTTTCTGCTCTGTTCTTCTCTTTACTGAGACGACTTGTCAGAGCTGCACCGTCTGTAAATAGACCAGAACTCACTCAGAGTCCTCTGTGTGTGTCGTCTGCTCTGCTTGGTTAAAGACACTTTGTGATGAGCAGCAAAACAGATTTCAATCTAAATTTGGCAATAAGCCAGAGAACAGACGAGGAGGTGATTCTGACATCAGTCTTCCACAACTGTCTGTAGTCCGTCTGTCTCGAGGACCTTTCCTTTCCTTTCAGGTGACCGACTCCCTTCAGACTTCTAAAAGTCAAATTTGAGAGAGGAGCTGCATCCTGTCAAAGTTGGAAGACCCAATGTGTGTGTCCTGACTGCATGTTACATAACCAACACCTTCACTAAATAAACCTCACACACGTCTGTAGTCCCGTGCGCAGACTCTTCTACAGCTTCATGTTGTAGAATTCTTGCTTGTTCAGATCAGCTTATCAGCCATGTTTGGATAACGGGCCCCCTGTCAGCTGACTCCAGAGGTCCCCCTCCATCAATCAGTCTGTACTCGTGGTGTGGGGAACTCTAGTGAGAGCCCGGCTCTGCGTGCCAGGCCTGTACTGCCCGAACACTCGTCCTTCTCAACAACCACCTGCCTGTCCAGCTGTCACCGTCCTGTCGTCATCACCATGCAGCCTGCTCCTGCTGAACACTGAACATTTAGTTTGACAATTATCTACTGAACACAAACTCACATTCTGAGGAGGAAAGAGAATTTTAAATTGGAAAAAAAAATCGCACCGCTGTGTGTGTGTGTGTGTGTGTGTGTGTGTGTGTGTGTGTGTGTGTGTGTGTGTGTGGGTGTGTGTGTGTGTGTGTGTGTGTGGGTGCAGTAGAGCTGATGATAACCTGGAGGAGGAGCCTTCTAATATCTCCACCACACTTCATTTGTCCTGTTAATTAACACTTAATCTGCAGACTCAAAGGACTTCAGAGACACATGCCACATTCTGATTGGTCCGTTTAAAGGCTCATGTCTTTTATTAAGACAGGGACTTTACTGCTCCTGTGAATACAGCTCTGTACTCCGTCACTGATCACTTCTTACTGTGTTCTGGACGTCTTGTGCTGATGAAGCAGATATTTGGATGGTAGGAAGTCACACAGCAACACCTCAAACATCAGACTCACTGCAGTGATGACGGGACATGAGGGACAAACTTTTCTTTCCTCTTTCTTTGTCTCTGTCACTTCATTGACTTTTTCATTCTTCTAAGCACCTTTGCTGTAGATTTCTAAACATCCTGCTCATTAAAAACTTTTCTTTAAATCACAGATCAGCGATGCACCCTGAGTTCTGTCTCTGTTTCACAGAAAGCCTTCAGAGCAGCTGCTTTCCTGCATAACACACCTCACAATGTAACAACACAAACTGCCAACACATGGTTTGACCTTCTCCTTCTGCTCTAAACCTCACTCAAAAATCAGAATTTTAACAGTAGCCGCTAGAAAAAGGCTGATGAAAAGTCTTCGAAAAATTTGAAACTTCAAATTGTCTCATTCTCCTGTAATCCCTTTTGCGCTGCACTTCAGAGTAGTTCAGAATATGTTCTACCAGAAGAATGGAAAGAAAATAATCTTCAGTGTGTAATAGCAGCAATTATGTTGAAAGGGAACAATTAAAGATTTCTTTTCAAATATTAAATATGCTGACAGACACACAGAGCAACATGTAGCAACAAAAATCAACCTCAGAAGTGACGAGAGGACCTTCAGTTACACAATCAATCTCTGCTTGTCTCTGTATTTACTCTGAACGTCTTCACACAGGTCTCTCACAGAGATGGCTACATTACATGATGTTACATCATCTGACACTGATCGTCTTTTATTCCTGGTAAACAAGTCTTTGTCTTTATTTTCTTCTCTCCGTCACTCTGCCTTTTTATCTGTTTTCTGCTCCTCCCCCTCAAACAAATTACCAGGACTGAGCCTCATTTTTCTTTTGCTTCTAACCAAAGTTTACTTATAAAAGACGATCTGACTGCAGCATAATGGTCGTGATAAATGAGACGGAACTTCAGCGAGACTGAAGAAAGTAATGAAGCATCGATGCATCCGTCTGTCACCGCAGGGAGGAAGACAGAGACGCAAATAAATAAACAAACACTGAGCACAGTTTCCTCCGTCCAAGTTTCTGAACAGAGTCCACAGTCAAGGGAGACCATCAAATCAGTCTGACACCAAGACCAGCATCACTATCACTGCATCTCAAGTCCAAATATAGTGCACTATAATTAATACCTATAATACCTGCTGCTCAGTGTCTCTGTCTGTCTGTCTGCTGCTGCTTTCCTTGTCTCTGATTTCACCACACAGTTACGTCCTCAGACTGAAAACTGTCCCGGAGACACAAACATTCTGTCTGGAACAGTTTTCACCACAGTGGGAAGTAAATGAGACCCAACACCACTGAGAACAACTTACAGTCAGATCCATCAGAATCATTTCCCTGCGACCTCATCCTTTCCTTTTAACGATGATTCAGATAATTTCACATCACAAAACAATGATGTCAAACTCATGTGAAGCTAACGACACGAAGGAGTCATGGTGGAGAGAAGGAAACAGTCCAAAGTGTGGCCTCAATGAAAACGAATGCTGCACAAATATTCTCTCATTTCATCCGTTTTAGATGACAGACATGTACCTTACCACAGCTGGCTCTCAGGCTACAGCCAGCTCAACACAAGTCAAAACTAGTCTCAGAATCAATAAGAAGATCAACAAAGAATGAGACCAATAAGCAGAATCAATAAAGACATTAGTATCAATACACTCTTATCAGCTCCCATCCACAGTGTGAAGCTGCACTGAGCCCTCAGATCTGCTTCCAGAGATTTGTGGGGATGAAGTGGAAATCTGAGGACTTTGAGCCAAATCTCAGATCATGAGCTCGGTGCTGCATTATTATTTTCCCTCGTTTGCCTAAAGTCATGATTATTTTTCATGATACATTATTATCATCTACCACCGTCTGTGACTGTGAAAACATGCTCAATAATATAGAATTACACTTGTGTTTTCATTTAAATGTAAATGAAGAATTTTTTTTTTACCATTACATATCGCTCTGCTTTGTAACTCCTCTCTTTGTGCCCTTCGGCTTCACCTTCCTGCTTGTACCAGGTCAGAACAGTCAGTCACTTTACATTCATGTTGATTTCACAGCCTTTTAAATGGGATGTGAGTCAGGGAGGATGTTCAGCACCTTGGACAGCGACTCTGAACACATCATCCCTGAACACTGTTGGACAAACATCCCATGAGACGGCACACACTCTGATCCCGACCAGAACACTGACCCTGAACATGAAGAACATCAAGGACTTCATGAGCTTGTAGGTGGAGACAGTCGCACAGAGACTTCCTGATTCAGTCTGTTCGTTCTCTAAACCACAATGTTTCCCCACCTCACATTATGAGCAGGTGACCCTCTTGTGTGGAGAATCAGAGCAGTTCAGGCTTTACTGCATCACATGTCAGAGTTGGTTAGTGGGACTAGTGTCAACATAAATGCAGCTAATGTGCTCATTCATCTCTGACTGCTTGGAGGGTCTCAGTCATGAGCAGGACTCACATAAGACACATCATTCACTCAGATTCTCTTTAGTACAGACACTTACGTCAATACGAGCTGCTCTCTGTTTGCATTCAGAGTGGAAAACACTTTCTAGACTAAATCTGGTTCTTTGGAGTCGAAGAAACAAGCTCCATAAAACCATGTTTGTTACAAACTGATACAATAATGTGAGGCTTATTTAATCTTAAATCCAACCCTGCACTGACCTCACTCTGACTGAGGTTGACCACGACTCACACTTTGAACAGTGCTGACACAACAACACATCTCACTCACTCAGATGAGTACAGTGATTCAGTCCTGGGCTCCAGAACGTTGCTGTGATGACTTTACTGACACTTTCTGTATGAGGGAAAGACTGGTTTTATTCTATAGAAGCAGAAAGGTCACCAGAGCTGGACTGACAGCGGATGATCCACAGAGACCGAGGACAAAGTGATTCACGAGCATGTGTCTTTGTGTAACGAGTCGGTGCCTTCTGTCCAGTTTTCAATAAAATACAGAGCAGCACAGAGAACATGAGACCTGCTGGTCCTCTCAGCTCTTCTCCATACAGGCGAAGGATCAACAAAGACCGCCAGTGGAGCAGTCGAGATCCACAGAGCACAAGGTGCAATTTTCTCTATTTTGACCCTGAAAAAAGAAAAAAAAAAAAAACATAGGAGCAGAAATGTGCTCTTATATTGATCAGCGACCTCTTTTGAGACAACTTACAAACTAACAAAAGGCTCCTCTCACAGTGAAAGTGATCTTTTGTTTGTCTGGATCTCTGTGTGTTGAACTCTCTGACAACACAGAGTTCAGCTACCAGCTGCATCAGAAGACAAACTTCAGTCCCAACGCTATTTTAATCTCACAACTTTGTAGAAACAAAAGTCATCCACCTTCATACTGATCCACAGATCACGTATTTTATCTTGTCATGTTTCCTCTTCATGTTTCTGCACGTACATGATACTTTATTTAAGCTACATGCAGTTCTGAGTGAACACAGACAACACAAGCAACACAACCAAGAAACCAGCTGTGACGATGTGATGCTACAATCAGTTACAACACAACAGTGTCACTGCAGGCAGAGCAGAGGAGGCTGCTGTTAGTGTCAGATAGAGGCGAGCTCTGATGTACATGCTGCACCTTCAATACACATTCTGTACACAGTACACGTACTGTGTGTTTTTCTACACAAGCTGCTGATTCACAAACCAACTTGATGATTGTGTTCAAACTTTAACAGCAGAAACTCCTTTAAATCTTGACTCAGTTGTGTGGATTCATTGACTAAACAGGTAACAGACATGTATCCAACCAGGCAGGGGTTGTAGTTCATTCAGCAAGAGAGGGAAGTTTTAACCAGACGACAAATCAGAGACTTTAAATGAGATGGATGAGGTCACACACCAGCAATGGGTCTTTACTTTGGGGAAAAAAAAATAAACTAGTTTTAGTGTAAGTTTAGTGACTTTATGTAGATGGAGGAGCGGGGCTGAACCTCCAGAGGGTTTTACATCCACCCACTGTGTGTTCACCAACTGACTACAACTGAACACCAGCAGCCGGCCAATCAGGATAAGAAACACATCAAAAGAGTCAAACACAACATGATGGAGACAATATTTCATGATGCAGATTATTTTAAACAACATGACTGGAAGAGCACAACTCTCAATACTACCTGTCATTGTTTAGGGTCACAGTCTATAACTATTAATGTCCTCAGTGTTAAACAATGCAAGACGAATCATGTTGTGCTAACAGTGGTCAGCCATGCTGATGATGCTGATAGCAGGGGGCTCATTAAAGATGGAGAGCTGGTTGGAGCTCTGGAGCTGTGAGGCTGTTCAGGCTGGATGAAGTGTGTGATATCAATTTATTATCTTAATGTAGCTCACACAGCTGAAGCCCAGGGTGGGGGTGTGAACGTGTACAAGAGTGTGTGTGCATGAACAAGCTGCATATACGTGTGTATGTATGTGTGCTCACTGGATGTAATGGAGGTCGTGGTTTAGAGTGCAGCAGTGAACAGGTGAGTGTCTGGCTGTGGACTGACTGCTGATGTTATTATTACAGTAGATTTCCTAACTGTCACTCAGTCACTGTGTATCAGACGGCTGAATCCCCTCATGGATCAAAGTGGACCGACAGCATGGAGGCTGCAGAGACGGACAGATGACGGTCAGGCTGTGGACAGACAGCTGTCTAAGAAGAGACTCCATCAATCTACTGAGCTCCACCTGAACGTGTCACTGCCCGCCGAGCAGAGCGACTGATGAGCCACAGTCACAGTGAACGGCAGAAACATGGCCGCCGTCACTCAGCTGATGGTGAGAAGTTGTTGTGTTCATGAAGTGACACAGTGGATCATTACTGTGAGACAACAGCATCACTGGAGTTAGTTCTGATACATCATGTTAGCACAGAGCTGCTCCCACCCTCACTGACTTTGCTCTAATGTTACACTGATGACAGATCAACTGTGACCAACGTGTCCCTGCTGACACTCAGCCGTCAGTGGAACGCTTTGGTTCACAGAACAAACACACAAGAACCTCCATTGTTGGACCCGTGTACTTAAAAAACATGCTGTCAGTCAGTCAGTGAAGGTCACATTAATGTTGTTATCAGTCTAAACAATGTCTAATTAATGCATCGTCTCTGTTGGTCATTAAAGTATTCAACATCCAGACACAACAATTAGTTGTTCAGTAACGTGTTCCATTGTTTGTTGTAAATCAATTTCAACCTTGTGTGAAGAAAATAAATGAATCTCAGTCAGAGAAACGTGTCAGAGGAGACTGGAGCATTTATAGCAACACAAGGTGACACAGTTGTGTTTGACTGATGATGCTCTGCTCTCTGAGAATCTCTCTCAATGAATCCAGGCGGCAGATTAAAGATGTTGCTAACTCTCCAACACAGGTGAACAGAACAGAACCAAACACACACACACACACACACACACCACTGAGATATGACGAGAACATAATGCACACAGCGAGGGACGAATGTGGTCGAGATCCTCAGACTGCAGAATGAAGCAGGGAGATGTAGAAAACATCAGGAGAGGCATGAACGGACTGTGAGTGTCGACTGAACGGAGCTGTGCATCTGTACATAAACTACCCCCACACACACACACACACACACACGCACGCACACACACACACACACACACACACACACACACACACACACACACACACACACACACACATGCACACACACACACACACACACACATTTTCAGTCCCGTGCGCTTTTACAATTTCTCGTGATATTTTCCTCAATCCAGTTCTTCAGTTTGACTTGACACACACACACAAGCACACAAACAGAAGGCAGTGCTGATGAACATTTAAATAAACGTATATCTTCATCTTCATGTTGTGTTTGTGTTGATTAAATCTGGCGTTCTAATAGTGTAACACAGGACGCTGCCATCAGCTTAACTGACCTCTGATCGACTTTACTTCCTGTTTGAAAAGCCGTATGAACTCAGGTGAGATCACTGATGTGATCCAGAATGACTGGGAGAGAGCGTTCCTCTGCTGCTCTGCACAAACACACTCCCTGTCTCATGTGACTGATGCTGCCAAAATAAAAGGGATCAAAGATTCATCTATTTTCATCTTCATCAAAGTTTTTCTTCTGGAGACATTTTTAGTGTTAGAACATATCTGCAGCTCAAACATCAAATATGTGATTAGAGAACAGCTCACATGGCTGCAGCAGCACTGACACTCATTAAAGAAGAAAAGTTTGAAGGTCTGATGGAAGCAGTTCTTGGACTTGATGAAACCCTGCAGTGGATAAATGTGACAGAGCTGACATGATGTGACTAATAATTAGTGGGCTGTGCTCGCCAGCCCACTATTACTATTCCTCGCGCCTCTTCTTAATAATATTTTTCATCCTCCCGCTCTTTTTTGGCACTTAACTTGTCTCGCACCGTTTGTCGCACACAAACAAACAAATATATCAAAACGTGCGTCTCGATCTGACTTGGTGTACTATCATTCAGATTTTTGAAATTCTAATTTTTCGCGGCATGAGACGCGAAAAACTATAAAAAATTTCCCATAAGGAATGAATGGGACGAGGTCAATAATGTCGCAAATCTGCAACGTTTTTCCAAACATCTCCTGCTCTGGCATACGTTGACCTAGAAACACCTTTCAAACTTTAAAACGTAGGCACAGGTGTCGTCTATTTAAGCTGGGCCAACAGAGAGAGTCTCTCTCTCTATCTGTCTGTCTGTCTGTCTGTCTCTCTCTCTCTCTCTCTCTCTCTCTCTCTCTCTATCTGTCTGTCTGTCTCTCTCTCTATATCTATCTGTCTCTCTCTCTCTCTCTCTATCTGTCTGTCTGTCTCTCTCTATCTGTCTGTCTGTCTGTCTCTCTCTCTCTCTCTCTCTCTCTCTCTCTATCTGTCTCTCTCTCTCTCGTTCTGTCTCTCTCTGTCTCTCTATCTGTCTGTCTCTATCTGTCTGTCTCTCTCTCTATATACATCTCTCTCTATCTGTCTGTCTCTGTCTCTCTCTCTCTTTCTATCTGTCTGTGTCTCTCTCTCTCTCTCTCTCTCTCTTTCTGTCTGTCTCTCTCTATATATATCTATCTGTCTGTCTGCCCCTCTCTCTCTCTCTATCTGTCTCTCTCTCTCTCTATCTGTCTGTCTCTTACTGTCTGTCTTTCTGTCTGTCTATCTCTCTCTCCATCTCTCTGTTTATTTGACAATCCACTGTACATTGAGTGACAGTTTTTCTGTCGCTAACTCGTCCCACACCGTTGAGTGCACACAAACAAACAATACATCAAAACGTGCGGTTCGGTCTGACTCGGTATGCTATCATTCAGTTTTTCAGAATATCAATTTTTCGCGTCGTAAGACGTGAAAAACTGCCAAACATTTCCCATAAGGAATGAATGGGACGAGGTCAAAAAAGTCGCAAATCTGCAACGTTTTTCAAACATCTCCTGCTCTGGCATACATTCACCTAGAAACACCATTCAAACTTTAAAATGTTGGCACAAATCTCGTCTATTTAAATTGTATTTGAACTTTTTTCCTATACTGTGTAGTTTTTGAACGCTGGCCCTTGAATGATCGTGAGTGAAATTTTCTATTTACATGACGCTCCCAGCTACAAATTTCACTCAAAAACAGTGAAATTTTCCAGAGTTGTAGCCACACTTGTCTTCTCTCTCACAATGTGTCCGCTTTTTCGGTTGGATTTTACAGTTTTTGAATTATCTGCCCCAGTCCGTTACCGGGGCGGGGGTCAGCAACGATCACTGTGGCAACCGAGATCAGCTGGGCCAGCACAGACAGTCTGTCTCTTTCTCTATCTCTCTGTTTATTTTACAATCCACTGTACATTGAGAGCCAGTTTTTCTGTCACTAACTCGTCCCACACCGTTGAGCGCACACAAACAAACAATACATCAAAACGTGCGGTTCGATCTGACTCGGTATGCTATCATTCAGTTTTTCGGAATATCAATTTTGATAAAAAACTGCCAAACATTTCCCATAAGGAATGAATGGGACGAGATAAAAAAGTCGCAAATCTGCAATGTTTTTCAAACATCTCCTGCTCTGGCATACGTTGACCTAGACACACCATTCGAACTTTAAAACGTAGATACAAGTCCAAATTATATTTTTTCATCAGGGGGCAAAGCGCACAGCCCACTCTCGCGATTCCCCGGCGGGGAATTGTCTAGTATTATTTTTCATCCTCCCGCTCTTTTTTGGCAGCTAACTCGTACCGTTTGTCGCACATAAACAAAAAATATATCAAAACGTGCGTCTCGATCTGACTCGGTATGCTATCATTCAGATTTTCAAAATTTTGACTTACGTCGCGAAAAACTGCGAAAAATTTCCCATAAGGAATGAATGGGACGGGGTCAAAAACGTCGCAAATCTGCAATGTTTTTCAAAGTTGTATTTGAACTTTTTTCCTACGATGTACAGTTTTTGAACTCTGACCCTTTAACGATGATGAGTGTTTTGGGGAAAATTCAGGGTTTTCAATGAGTGTGTATGGCGGAATGTTCGCGCAGCAGAGTGCAGGAGACCAACTGACAGAGTGAGAGAGCCTCAAAAAAAAAACTCAGAAATTTTCTCTTTCCATGACGATCCCGGCCACAAATTACGCTCAAAAACAGTGATATTTTCCAGAGTTGTAGCCACACTTGTCTTCTCTCTCACAATGTGTCCGCTTTTTCAGTCGGATTTACGGTTTTTGAATTATCTGCCTCTGAGCGACCAGAGTAGCTCTCACTGGCTCCATTCACTCCAATGTTAATCAGGAAGAGGATTTTCAAAACTGCACCCTTTTTCAACTTGCTCCTGTTACCACATTTCTGACACGAGGACCACGAAACTTGGTGAGCGTGTTCTTTACGTCCTTTCTGGCTTGATCGTGAAAACATTTTGCTGCTATCATTTATGGTTTTGAAGATATAGCACCAGTTTGACGTCCTGCATGTGAGGCTGAAAGGGCTGAGAAATCAGCTTATTTTACAATCCACTGTACATTGAGAGCCATTTTTTCTGTCGCTAACTCGTCCCACACCGTTGAGTGCACACAAACAAACAATACATCACAACATGCAGCTCTATCTGACTCGGTATGCTATCATTCAGTTTTTCAGAATATCAATTTTTCACGTCGTGAGACGCGAAAAACTGCCAAACATTTCCCATAAGGAATGAATGCGACAAGGTAAAAAACGTCGCAAATCTGCAACGTTATTCAAACATCTCCTGCTCGGGCATAAATTCGCCTAGAAACACCATTCTAACTTTAAAACGTAGGCACAAGTCTCGACTATTTAAGTTGTATTTGAACTTTTTTCCTACAATGTATAGTTTTTGAACTCTGAACCTTTAACGATGATGAGTGATTTGGGGAAAATTCAGGGTTTTCAATGAGTGTGTATGGCGGAATGTTCGCGCAGCAGAGTGCAGGAGACCAACTGACAGAGTGAGAGAGCCTCAAAAAAAAAACTCAGAAATTTTCTCTTTCCATGATGATCCCGGCCACAAATTACGCTCAAAAACAGTGATATTTTCCAGAGTTGTAGCCACACTTGTCTTCTCTCTCACAATGTGTCCGCTTTTTCAGTCGGATTTACGGTTTTTGAATTATCTGCCTCTGACTGACCAGAGTAGCTCTCACTGGCTCCATTCACTCCAATGTTAATCGGGAAGAGGATTTTCGAAACTGCACCCTTTTTCAACTCGCTCCTGTTACCACATTCCTGACACGAGGACCACGAAACTTGGTGAGCGTGTTCTTTACATCCTTTCTGGCTTGATCGTGAAAACATTTTGCTGCTATCATTTATGGTTTTGAAGATATAGCACCAGTTTGACATCCTGCATGTGAGGCTGAAAGGGCTGAGAAATCAGCTTATTTTACAATCCACTGTACATTGAGAGCCATTTTTTCTGTCGCTAACTCGTCCCACACCGTTGAGTGCACACAAACAAACAATACATCAAAACGTGCGGTTCGGTCTGACTCGGTATGCTATCATTCAGTTTTTCACAATATCAATTTTTCACGTCGTGAGACGCGAAAAACTGCCAAACATTTCCCATAAGGAATGAATGCAACAAGGTAAAAAAAGTCGCAAATCTTTAATGCTTTTCAGACATCTCCTGCTCTGGCATACATTCACCTAGAAACCCCATTCAAACTTTAAAATGTAGGCACACGTCTCATCTATTTAAGTTGTATTTGAACTTTTTTCCTATGATGTATAGTTTTTGAACGCTGGCCCTTGAATGATGGTGAGTGATATTTTCTTTTTGCATGATGCTCCCAGCCACAAATTTCACTCAAAAACAGTAAAATTTAGCCACACTTGTCACCTTTCTCCCAATGTGTCTATGTTCTCGGTGGGATTCATGGTTTTTGAATTATCGGCCTCTAACCAACAAGAGTAGGTCTCAATTGTCCAATTAACTCCATTGTAAATCAGGAAGAGGATTTGCGAAACTGCACCCTTCTCCAACTTGCTCCTATTACCACATTTCTCAAAGTGGGACCACAAAAGTTGGTGAATGTGTTCTTTAAGGCATTTCCCGCTTGATGGTGGAGAAATTTTGCTGATACCATGTTTGCTTTTTCGTCACGGGGCAAAGCGCACAGCCCACTCTCGCAATTGTCTAGTTAACATTAGCGCGTGCAACTGCTAGCGTAAGCAGCATCCTCTCCCTGAGAGGGGCGTGTAGCAGGCAAGGCAGGCGTTGACAGACAGAGCTTGTTAGTATTTAAAGGTGCAGGCGCAGAAAGGTGTGCTGCCGCCCTGCACATTTCCAGGGCTACTGTGTGAGTCATCAGTTTGAGTCAAGCATGGAATATGCAACTAATAAAGCCAACACAGCCGAGGTGTCTCTGGGCTCGTGGCAGAGCAGGGACAGGCCAGTCGCAACTGTCAATGGGCTATTCCACCTAACCCTAACATTTTATGGAGATGTTATCATGGAAGGAAACCGGGACACCCAGTAAACCCATACACTCATAAACAGAACATGCAAACTCAACGTAATTTAATTGAATGATTAATTGATTTAATACAGTTTGCACATTGCATATATGCACAGTTTAAACAGATATTTAAATTACTTTGTTTATTGAATATTTATTAGACCTTGTGACCGCAGGTGACGGCATGTCTTCAGGCAGGTGCAGCCTACAAGAGAGGAGAGCAAAGTTGAGCTCCGACGAAAGACTGTGTCTCATTGAAATGATAACGTAGTGTGAAGAGTGTGCAGATTGTGCAGAGTTTTACTGGTAAATATGTGCAATATCAGGTGGTAGAAGTGTTAGTGAGTGCTGACAAGTGAAGTTGTTTGTGTCAGCACTTACTTGTCTGGTCCTGTGTCTGCTTTAGGGTGCGCGGCCAAAAGAGGCCCCTGGAGACACGGGCACCATGTTTAATGTTGTGGGGGGGGGGGGGGACTATCATTTTGTTTTCTCAGGATCTCAAATTAATTATATTGTTATCTTGGGAGAACAAAATTTTCTTAACTCGAGATCTCGAGAAAATAAAATGATAGTGTAGTATATTAAATCATTGCAGAAAACATCATTCAGTATAGCATGTCAGAGGAACAGGAGCATATCGATCACCGCCTCACATATCTTTTCAGTCAAAGGCCTGACACAGGCTGAAATAGCATTATGCCTTGCGATTACAGCTAATATACACATTTGTGTGCGTAATCTATAAAGACAGTTAGCAAGGCTTCAGCCATACCGGGCGTCTCCATGGATACCGGATGCCCAGGACCTTGTAGCTGGTCAGCTATGTAGTTAACAACGACATCAGCCTTACTTCACCCATATAGCTGAAGCTTTGCTAACTGTCTTTTTAGATTACGCACACTAATGTCTATATTATCTGTAAACCAATCGGTCAGCATGCCATGGCACGTGTGTGATGGAAATCTCAGGTCTATCATATCACAGTCACTATCTCAAGATCTCGAGAAAATTATCCCTTTATCTCAGGAAAACAGCAGTTGTTATTTCAAGATAATAGCTTGAGATCTCGAGAAAACAAATGAAATGAACTTGTTATCATGGGAAAACGGAGGAAATAAAATGTATGACGCTTCCGGCAGTTAACACAGATTTGGCAGTAATATATTGAAAGTGATTAAGAACATGCCTTTAAGAAATGTGGTGATGCTTCCCCTTTAAGGGACTTATTGCCACTTGTTTACGCATGCTCTGGTCAGAGCCGAGCAGAGAAGTTAACAAGTGAAATAGTTTCAAAATGAGTTGGTTTAAAATAATATCTACTTCCTTGGTGTTTCATGAAGACCATGTTTAAATAAGCCACAATGTTTTTGGTCCGATTTTTTGGTTGCACCTCGTTGAGGTGGCGAGCCAAACCCACAGACTTCATTCATAAAAGAAATCTTCATCTTCACCTTCACATTCATTGCTTCAATGACGATTTACTGGATAGATTAACAATAAACTCACTGCCAGTGCGGTAGGAGCATTGGAAATATTTATTTTGAACTGAACTGAGTTGCAAAAATAACTGAACTGAACTAAAACCTTATGGAACTTGAACTTAAGTGTTACATGTTTACATTCTGTTTCATAATTGTCAATATCGTGATTTAAGGTATAATATTGTTTCACTTTATTTGGATTTAGATACTTTAAAATGGTGAAAAGGGTTTTCTTCCTAGGGAAATAAGGGAAAAAGGGTTAAAGGGATATTTCGAGGTAAATTTAATCCATGGTCTAACACATCGTGAAACCGTGTTAGACTCCCTCTCGAGAGATCAGGGTAGCATACTGCTAATTTACGGAGTTTTATCAACCTCAGAAAAAGACTGCATGATAACAATATATTGCAGTATGCGGCTCCAACAAGAAACCGCCATCAAAAAGCCAGGTTAGATGCCCCGGACTATGTGCTGAGACCCTATATGTACAGTTGCTGAAGTTTGGTGTTGTTCTTAGCATTATTTGTGGCTTTTTGGTGGCGGTTTATAGTTGGATCCATTTACTGCGGTGTATTGTTGTTGTGCGGTTGTTTCTGAGGATGCTAAATCTACGAGAGCTAGCGCTCTGCAAACTTCTGGGCTTATGGTGGAGCAGGGACAGGTTAGCCACCAATGTCTAGAGGCTATTCCACCTACACCCTAACATTTTTTTAGATATTATCATGGGCGAACCGGAGCACCCGGAGTAAACCCTAACACTGATGAGCAAAACATGAAAAACTCTGGATTTGTTCAGAGGAGCAGAAAGGTGGCTGCCACCACACTGGCCTGCTGCTTCTCCGCCAACTGGCCTGGCCTGTCTCTATCAAAAGATCTTACTCCACACTTCACTCAAACTGTTAAATCAGACAGTCACACTCTCCCATTACCAGAGCTACTGTAGGGCAGGCTGTTGCAGTTGCAGTGTCTCTGGGCTCATGGTGGAGTAGGGACAGGTTAGCCACTAATGTCTAGTGGCTATTCCACCTACACCCTAAAATCTTTTTTAGATATTATCGTGGGCGAACCGGAGCACCCGGAGTAAACCCATACACTCATGAGCAGAACATGCACACTCCTCACAGTGAGGTCGAGCCTAAACCAGAACCTAACTGTTAGGCACCAGTGCTAATCACTGATCCTACGTGGTGTCCTAGGAAAAGGTCCTCTGCTGCTCCTGTGGAGTTCACTTATCCTTTGGAGCTGCTCCTCACTGTCAGTGTCTCTGGATTTGTTCAGAGGATCAGAAAGGTGGCTGCAACCACACTGGCCCGCTGCTGCTCCGCCAACTGGCCTGGCCTGTCTCTAACAAAAGATCTTACTCCACACTTCACTCAAACTGTTAAATCAGACATTCACACTCTCCCATTACCAGAACTACTGTATGAGTTAAATTAGTTTAAGCCAAGCAAGAAAATGCAAGTCACAAAGCCAACCAGTCAGAGGCAAAGTAGGGGGGGCTGTTGCAGTTGCAGTGTCTCTGGGCTCATGGTGGAGCAGGGACAGGTTAGCCACTAATATCTAATGGCTATTCCACCTACACCCTAACATTTTTTTTTTTTTTTTTTTTTTTTTAGATATTATCGTGGGCGAACCGGAGCACCCGGCGTAAACCCATGCACTCATGAGCAGAACATGCAAGCTCCGCACAGTGAGGTCTGGCCTGAGCTAGAACCTGACTAGTGCTAATCACTGAGTCTACATGGTGTCCTAGGAAAAGGTGTTTTGCTGCTCCTATGGAGGAGGTCCCTCGTCCCCTGTCCCCTGCTGCTTTTCATTGTTAGTTTCTCTGGATTTGTTCAGAAGTGTGGAAAGGTGGGCTGTGACCGCATTTTCATGTGATTCTCATGTTTTCAGTACTTTAGGTACTCAGTGAAGCAGAAATTTTGAGTAGGTTCTATTCTCTGATAGGCCTCAATGTTCTTGCGACACTGCAGCAGTTTAGTGGCCTGAGGTTTAGCAGTCCTGGGCAGTGGCTGGCATGTAGCCTTGATAAGTCTTGGCCCCTTCATCAGAGCCACCATGGCTTGCTCCTCTTGTGCAGCGTCCTGTTCATCCTCAACAATTTGTGTGGATGTTGCAATCTTCCTGGTTGCATCAGTTGCTGCTGAGGTGATTTTGTAATCAGGTGGGAGGTAGGAGGGTTCAAAAGGATACTCAGTTGCTTCCATCTGCTGATGGTGAGCACGCCGCTGAGCTGCCAGTTTGACATTGTCTTTGACTATTCTGATTTTTTCTTCCCTTATCTTCTGAGCCTTCAATCTTTCTTCTTCCCAGAATAATTCATCAGCTTCTACGTTAGCACGACATTCATCCGCTTTGCTCTGAAGCTCTGCCTTTTCCTTCAGTTTTTTCTCCCGCACCACCTGTAGTCGATGGGAAGAAATGGAATCAAGCATTGCGGTCCTCTTCTCCTCATTTGCCTTCATCTGCTTCTTAGCTAAAGCCTTGGCAAATCGTGGCTCCTTCATAAGAGCCATCATGTCTTGTTCCTCCTTTGCGGTGTCCTGTTCATCCCCAACAATTCGTGTGGATGTCTCAAGTGTACAGGTCGCATCAGTCGCCGGTCGGGTGGCTTCAAACACCGGTGGGAGGTACGAAGGATCAAACGGGACCTCAATAGCTTCCATCTGCTGACGGTGAGCACGGCGTTGAGCAGCCAGTTTGACATTGTCATTGACTATTCTGATTTTTTCTTCCCTTATCTTCTGAGCCTTCAATCTTTCTTCTTCCCAGAATAATTCATCAGCTTCAGCGTTAGCACGACGTTCATCCGCTTTGCTCTGGCATTCCGCCTTTTCCCTCAGTTTTTTCTCCCGTACCACCTGTAGCCGGTGGGAAGAAATGGAATCAAGCATTGCGGTCCTCTTCTCCGCATTTGCCATCATCTGCTTCTTAGCTAAAGCCTTGGCAAATCGTGGCTCCTCCATAAGATCCATCATGGCTTGTTCCTCCTTTGCGGTGTCCTGTTCATCCCCAACAATTTGTGTGGATGTCTCAAGTGTACAGGTCACATCAGTTACCGCTTGGGTGGCTTCATAAACTGGTGGGAGATACGAGGGCTCAAAAGGGACGTCGATAGCTTCCATCTGCTGACGGTGAGCACGGCGTTGAGCAGCCAGTTTAACATTGTCTTTGACTATTCTGATTTTTTCTTCTCTTTTCTTCTGAGCCTTTAACCTTTCTTCTTCCCAGAATAATTCCTCAGCTTCCATGTTAGCCCGACGTTCATCTGTTTTGCTCTGGCATTCCGCCTTCTCTTTCAGCTTTTTCTCCTGTATCACCTGTAGCCGGTGGGAAGAAATGGAATCAAGCATTGCGGTCCTCTTCTCCGCATTTGCCATCATCTGCTTCTTAGCTAAAGCCTTGGCAAATCGTGGCTCCTCCATAAGAGCCATCATGGCTAGTTCCTCCTTTGCGGTGTCCTGTTCATCCCCAACAATTTGTGTGGATGTCTCAAGTGTACAGGTCGCATCAGTCACCGGTCGGGTGGCTTCAAACACCGGTGGGAGGTATGAGGGATCAAAAGGGACCTCAATAGCTTCCATCTGCTGATGGTGAGCACGGCGTTGAGCAGCCAGTTTGACATTGTCATTGACTATTCTGATTTTTTCTTCTCTTATCTTCTGAGCCTTCAATCTTTCTTCTTCCCAGAATAATTCATCAGCTTCCACGTTAGCACGACGTTCATCTGCTTTGCTCTGGCATTCCGCCTTCTCTTTCAGCTTTTTCTCCTGTATCACCTGTAGCCGGTGGGAAGAAATGGAATCAAGCATTGCGGTCCTCTTCTCCGCATTTGCCATCATCTGCTTCTTAGCTAAAGCCTTGGCAAATCGTGGCTCCTCCATAAGAGCCATCATGGCTAGTTCCTCCTTTGCGGTGTCCTGTTCATCCCCAACAATTTGTGTGGATGTCTCAAGTGTACAGGTCACATCAGTTACCGCTTGGGTGGCTTCATAAACTGGTGGGAGATACGAGGGCTCAAAAGGGACGTCGATAGCTTCCATCTGCTGACGGTGAGCACGGCGTTGAGCAGCCAGTTTAACATTGTCTTTGACTATTCTGATTTTTTCTTCTCTTTTCTTCTGAGCCTTTAACCTTTCTTCTTCCCAGAATAATTCCTCAGCTTCCATGTTAGCCCGACGTTCATCTGTTTTGCTCTGGCATTCCGCCTTCTCTTTCAGCTTTTTCTCCTGTATCACCTGTAGCCGGTGGGAAGAAATGGAATCAAGCATTGCGGTCCTCTTCTCCGCATTTGCCATCATCTGCTTCTTAGCTAAAGCCTTGACAAATCTTGGCTCCTTCATAAGAGCCATCATGTCTTGTTCCTCCTTTGCGGTGTCCTGTTCATCCCCAACAATTCGTGTGGATGTCTCAAGTGTACAGGTCGTATCAGTCGCCGGTCGGGTGGCTTCAAACACCGGTGGGAGGTATGAAGGATCAAAAGGGACCTCAATAGCTTCCATCTGCTGATGGTGAGCACGGCGTTGAGCAGCCAGTTTGACATTGTCATTGACTATTCTGATTTTTTCTTTTCTTATCTTCTGAGCCTTCAATCTTTCTTCTTCCCAAAATAACTCATCAGCTTCCACGTTAGCACGACGTTCATCTGCTTTGCTCTGGCATTCTGCCTTTTCCCTCAGTTTTTTCTCCCGTACCACCTGTAGCCGGTGGGAAGAAATGGAATCAAGCATTGCGGTCCTCTTCTCCGCATTTGCCATCATCTGCTTCTTAGCTAAAGCCTTGGCAAATCTTGGCTTCTCCGCCAGAGCCATCGTAGCTTGTTCTTCATTTGCGGCATCCTGCTCATCCCCGACAATTTGTGTGGATGTCACAAGCTTCCTGGTTGCATCAGTTTCTGCTAAGGTGGTTTCATAAATTGGTGGGAGGTACAAGGGATCAAAAGGGACCTCAATAGCTTCCATCTGCTGACGGTGAGCACAGCGTTGAGCTGCCAGCTTTTTGTTGTCTTTGACTATTCTGATATTTTCTTCTCTTTTCCTCTGAGCCTTTAATCTTTCCTCTTCCCAGAATAATTCATCCGCTTCCGTGTTAGCCCAAAGTTCATCAGCTTTGCTCTGCCTCTCTGCCTTTTCTTTCAGCTTTTTCTCCCGTATCACCTGTAGCCGGTGGGAGGAAATAGACGCAAGCATTGCGGTCCTCTTCTCCTCATTTGCCTTCATCTGCTTCTTAGCTAAATCCTTGACAAATCGTGGCTCCTCTATAAGAGCCATCATGGCTTGTTCCTCCTTTGCAGTGTCCTGTTCATCCCGAACAATTTGTGTGGATGTCTCAAGTGTACAGGTCGCATTAGTTGCCACTCGGGTGGCTTCATAAACTGGTGGGAGGTACGAGGGCTCAAAAGGGACCTCAATAGCTTCCACCTGCTGACGGTGAGCACGGCGTTGAGCAGCCAGTTTAACGTTGTCTTTGACTATTCTGATTTTTTCTTCTCTTTTCTTCTGAGCCATTAATCTTTCTTCTTCCCAGAATAATTCATCAGCTTCCACGTTAGTCCGAAGTTCAGCTGCTTTGCTCTGACTCTCTGCCTTTTCCCTCAGCTTTTTCTCCTGTATCACCTGTAGTCGGTGGGAAGAAATAGACGCAAGCATTGCGGTCCTTTTCTCCTCATTTGTCTTCATCTGCTTCTTAGCTAAAGCTTTGATAAATCTTGGCTCCTTTGCCCCGTCTTGCTCGCCCCTAACAATTGGTGTGGATGCTTCAAGCTTCCTGGTTGCATCAGTTGATACTAAGGTGGTTTCTTGAGCAGGTGGGAGGTACGACGGCTCAAAAGGGACCTCAATAGCTTCCATCTGCCGACGGTGAGCACGTTTTTGAGCCGCCAGGTTGATTTTTTCCTTGAGTATTCTGGCTAGCTCTTTGTTTTTCGCCTGAGCATTTAATTCTTGCTCTTCCTGGTATAATTCAGGATTTTTCTCATTCTCCACTGCTGTCCTCCACTCCTCCATGTCCATTAAAGACATTGTGACTTCTTCCAACTCTGTGGCTTCCTATTTGTCCTTAAGCTTCTCGGGCTGGATGACGTTCCTGTGAGAGATCTTCCTAGAAATGACTCCAAAACAAATCCTTTACTATCCAACTTGTGTATCACCTGTGATGGCTTCTGTCCTGAAGCTTGCAGCTTGCAGTGGTACTAAACATCAGAAAAGCATACCAGCTGTAGGTTTTATCACATTCCATTGCTTTGATCTTTTAATCTATATTTTGACATCATCACATTCCATTGCTTTGATCTTTTAATCTATATTTTGACATCATCACATTCCATTGCTTTGATCTTTTCTTCCTTTCATGTGACATCACATTCTATCACTGGTTGACCCGGTGACATCATCACATTCCATTGCTTTGTTGTTTTTTTCTTCAATGTGACATCATTAGCCCCTTTCATGCTGCTCTTTGAGTGTGGAGATCCTGTGCCAATTCTCCACATCCTCCTCTTGGTGAAAGTTTCAGATGTTGGAGAGGGATGAAATCTCGCTGCGGTTCTGATGCACCTCTGGAGGTAGCATCTGAGCCGCAGCAGAGGTAAACCATAGCTGTTTGAATGGATAAGCCGGCAGTATGGAGTGGGGGCATGTCGATCTGATGACTAAACAGATTTTTCGCTCAACAAAATAAAGATAAATTTTTCACAAAGCAATGTTACAGGAGCGAACAGCAGTAATAATATAGAATAGAATAGAATAGAATAGAATAGAATAGAATAGAAACAAACAATACATCAAAATGTGCATCTCGATCTGACTCGGTATGCTATCATTCAGATTTTCAAAATTTTAATTGCTAAACATTTCCCATAAGGCTAAACATTTCCCATAAGGCTAAACATTTCCCATAAGGCTAAACATTTCCCATAAGGAATGAATGGGACGGGGTAAAAAAAGTCGCAAATCTTCAACATTTTTCAAACATCTCCTACTCTGGCATATGTTGACCTAGAAACACCATTCGAACTTTAAAATGTAGATACAAGTCCAAATTATCAACGTGGGATTCAACTTTTGCTTTAGCTTTCATAATTTTTTCGTCACGGGGCAAAGAGAGAGAGGCACAGAGAGAGTCTGTCTGTCTGTCTCTCTCTCTCTATCTGTCTCTCTCTCTCTCTCTCTCTCTCTATCTGTGTGTCTGTCTGCCTCGCTCTCTCTCTCTCTCTCTCTCTCTCTCTCTCTCTCTCTCTCTCTCTCTCTCTATCTGTCTCTGTCTCTCTCTATCTGTCTGTCTGCTTCTCTCTCTCTCCATGTGTCTGTCTGTCTCTCTCTCTCTCTCTGTGTTTATTTTACAATCCACTGTACATTGAGAGCCATTTTGAGAGCCATTTGTTAACCCACTCCGTTGAGCGCACACAAACAAACAATACATCAAAACATGCAGCTCGATCTGACTCGGTATGCTGTCGTTCAGTTTTTCAGAATATCAATATCAATAACAACTGCCCAACATTTCCCGTAAGGAATGAATGGGACAAGGAAATGGGACCCCTCTATAGCAAAGCAATAGGTTTTTATAGAGGGCTGTGCGGAGCACAGCACCACTAAAAAGAAGAGAGAGTGACAGATTCATTAATGAGTCAGTTTAATACACACACACAAATGGACACACACACAGTATGTTTCCCAACATTTAAACCATATTTAATGATTAATTTTTCATATGCTATAATATGCTATATGCTATATGCTATAATTCAACTCTATAGAATATGAATGTTTCGCGACATCAGTCGCGAAAAACTGTGAAAAATTTCCCAAAAGGAATGAATGGGATGAGGAAATGAGACCCCTCTAGCAAAGCAATAGGGGCCTATAGAGGGCTGTGCGGAGCACAGCACCACTACTAAGAAGAAAGAGTGACAGATTAATTAATGAGTCAGTTTGATACACAGACAGACAGACAGACAGAGAGAGACACACACACACAAACACAGACACACACACACATGCACACAAACACAGTATATATCCCAACATTTAAACTATATTTAACGATTATCTTTTCACTCATTCAAGCCTTCATAATCCATCCGCTGAAAAAAATAAACTGGAATGCTGTCTTAAATTTGTGTCGTAAAGCACTTTTAAGGTATTAATATTATCAATAATATTAATTAATTCATAGTAACATTTTCATTAATGTATTTTATCATGATACGCAAATAAAATAAATAAAACATATATTGTTTATGTTATTTATTAATATATAACATAATAATTCAACATCAGTCAATTAATATCATTATTAATTAAATGTTCTAATTAACATTGATGGTTTGTAACTGTATTATATTCTAATACATTCATAAAAATATATATAAATAATGGATGCAGCAAAGTATGGCCTTCCGGAGTCTGTGTCAAGTGCACAGATTATCAGCCATGTCATTGGACAAATCACCTCGGATACAGATGACAGACAACACAGGAGAACTCTGATTGGACAGTTGTGTGTGCATTATTTTTGGCCTTCATATAAAACCACTGATCCGGCTCTGCTCGATACCCTTTGACCTCATCGTAGGTAAGTACCTGTTACGTCTGATATTAGAATACTGAAATCGTCAATAAAAATGGATTTTATTGAAGCTAGACATTACTGTCTCTCTCATGATCACGATAACTCATGATTTCGGGAAAAAAATGAATGTAATTGTTAATGATCGGTCTGTTTCAGCAATATTAATCCGGAGGTACTTGGCTCAAAGTCACCGCTGTTGGCTTCGATGTATCTAATGTGTTATATACCGGAGCCGAGTAGCGCCGTTAGCTCGTCCTAATATTGTTGTATTGAAACAGACTGACGGAGCTCCGTTAGTGGAGTTTCAAGTGCACAGATAGCTAACGTTAGCTGTTAGCTCCGCTACCCGGAGCCCACTAGCTCCGGGCCAACAGCGGAGTGTCAAGTGCACAGATAGCTAACAGCTAACGGACCTCCATTAGCTGTTAGCTCCGCTACCCGGAGCCCCGTAGATCCAGGCCAACAGCGGTTAGCAAAGCTATAGGGGTCCATAAGTATATAATATGTCTGTCTCGGTAACAGTAACGGGGCTCCATCAGTCTGTTTCAATACAACAATATTAAGACGAGTTAATGGCGCTACTCGGCTCTGGTATGTAAAACATTAGGCCGCGATCTAAGCCAACAGCGGTGACTTTGCTTTTTCTATAAAGACACATTAACCGGATCGAAAAGCTAACTGTGCTAACATCCGTACACCTTTAACAAAGTGAGGTAATTGAATCTAAACATTACTATCTCGTGATTTTGGGAAGATTAATTAATGGTCGATGTGTTTCTATATAAGGTCGATCTGTTTATATATAAGATCACTGAGCTAAAACGTTAGGCCGCGCCAGATGCCAACTGCGCGAACCTTGTCTTTGTTCTCTCGCAGCGCGAAGGATAGCCATTAGCTAGATGCTAACTGCGCGAACCTTCGCCTTTTGTTCTCTCGCGGCGCGAACGGTAGCCATTAGCTAGATGCTAACTGCGCGAACCTTCGCCCTTTGTTCTCTCACGGCGCGAACGGTAGCCATTTTTTTCTCCGGGTGCGAACTGTACTGTCATGTCTAGATCCTTAACACGGGTCAGATTTGTACTTGGAGATAATACACTCATTATTTTGGGATATTTTTCTTTTTGTTTTTTCTGTTTTCATACAAGAATATTAACACAAGTTAAAAGCTGTATTTCATATCTAATTGTGTAGATTGTGACTAGTATTTAATACTCCCTTCTGTCTACTGAAAAACTCATTTCTCCTTGTTTGTGATAAGATGTGATTAAATGCCTTTCTGTGTAGTTAGATACATATCATACTTTAGATGTACCATAGACTTTTACAATCTACCTTGATTAAATGGAAAAGGAAGCATTTTCATACATGACTATTTTTGCTTTTGGTAATAAATGTGCATTCAGATGTTGTTAAAATCCTGTACATTTGATGAAGTTATTGTTATCTTGTGTGTTATATTTATCTTGTCATAGTTATTCTTTGTTCTTAGGAATAAACTATTTGATACTGTGTAGTATAAAATTGATATAGTATTTTAATTATCATTTATAGTAATTATTATAACATAGAATTATTTGAAGAAATACTGTGCCCAAAAACACACAAATTATGACAAGTACAGATGTTTAACTTGTGTCTGTTATGATATTAACTTGTTGCTAACACTGACTCGTAACATTTGAGAGACATTTATCTTTTTATTGCCTATTGTCTTTGATAAGATTAAAGGGTTCCTGTGCTGAGAGTGACCGCTGATAGCTGAGAGTGATCCATTGCCCTCAACCTTCACAGAGCAGTATCACCACATCACCTACACACACACACAATCACCACATCTTCATCCTTTTTCTCAAATTTCATTCTATATATAAGATTATATTAGGTTGTCTTAGATTAGTTTAGTTTACATTAGGTGGTTTAGGTTTAGGTCAGTTTGACAAGTATTTCTCTTGTTGTTTCTCTTGTCTTGAACTTCTGTCAGCAGGATGCCAAGGAAGTCGAGGCGGTCTGTGGTGTTGAAGCAGCGCTGGAAGAAGCTCAACCTGGAAGAGCTGAGGTCTGAGACAGGTCAGAGACAGCCCTGGAAAGTATGCCTCATGCATCTTTCCAGAGCTGTAGACCATTGTTAACGTTTTTGAAATCTATACAACAAACGCCAAAGGGTTTGACAATTGTCCACCACAACACGCAGGGTCTGCCATGTCACATGGTGGACCTGAAAGCACATCACGAGCTCCAACAAACAGATGTGCTTTGCCTTACAGAGACACATTTGTCAGGGTCCTCTGTAGCTGAAATTTTTCAATTGGAGGGGTACACCATGTTCACACGTAGCAGACGGCTGTCCTACAACAGCTGTGTGAACATGGCCAAAAAAGAGGGAGGTGGAGTTGCGATGTAGTGTAGAGACACTGTGCAAGCAGAGCCTCGCAGGTACATGCAACAGGTCACTGATTTGGAGTTTGTTGTCCTTAAAATTGAAGCTCCAGTCAAAGTGCTAATAGCGACTGTGTACAAACCGCCAAGTTTTCAACTGGGAATCTTTCTCCAAAACTTGAAAAACCTCTTGGACTCATTGGACATGTTAAATCACCAGCCCATCATTGTTTGTGGCGATTTTAATGATGACCACCTTTCAAAAGGGAAAAAAAGTATCAAAGATTTGTTTCAGTCCAGAGGTTACACTCAATTAGTAGCAAATTCGACAACCGAAAAGAACACACTGATCACATTTACATTTCACATCCTGATAAATGTCTTCAATCAGGTGTTCTCCAAACATATTACAGTTACCACAGTCCAGTTTATTGTATTTTGACTGAGTAATGACTTATCTCCAGCTGTTACGTCCAAGACCTGTTGTGCCACGTTTTTACAGTGTACCAGGAGCTGTGGTCTTCTCCGGGTGAGTATAGCATCTGAGTGTGGTTGATCTCCCTGGTTAGTTAGGGAGTGTGCCAGCTGGGCAGAGCAATCTGTCCTTCCATCGGTGTACTATTTGTTATTTTGCCTTTTTTATTTTCGAGGCAATCCTGGGTGGAGACATGTTTCTCTGGTGGGGGCGAGCATTTCAGGGCCTTGGTCATTTGGCTGAGGTTTACTGAAGTTTTGCTTTAAAGAAGCCTCGAGCCCAGCACGTCTCAGAAGATAGTTAGGTTTAGTTTGGAGTTAGGCAGGTACCAGGGGGCTTGCTTGGATAATCATTTGCACTCGGAGATTTGCTCACTAGTGATGTCATTTATTTCACTATTTGGTCTTGTTTAGTCTTTTAGTGTGTTTAGTCTTATGTAATTGTTTTTCATATGTATGTGGTTGCAGTGGCATGTCTTGGCTGGAAATAATTTAATTGTTTAATGTAAATGTGTATGTATGTATGTATTTGTTTATTTTAGAATGGGGTCAGCAACTTTTTTCATGTTCCTATTATCTCTTGAGATGATGAGAACGACCGGGCCAGTGTGTTAAATGTTTTGTAATTAATAATTTTGTAAATGCCTTTAAACATGTTTTTAAATATATTTATCATGTATTTATTGACATTGTGTGTAAAATCTTAACTCATGATGTTCTCATCTATTTAGATGAGAATGGCATGTGTAAGATATGATGTAAGCTGCAATGTAATAGCTAAGCTCATGTAAGAATTACATTAGCTAAGCTCATGTAAGAATTACATTAGCTAAGCTCATGTAAGAATTACATTAGCTAAGCTAAACTTACGCAAGTTATCAAGTAATTATGTAATTTAAGGATGTATATTTAATGAATCGTGTTTTTTTTTATTTTGTATCATGTAATGTAATTGTATTTTTTTATTGTGTTTTTTTATTTGTTTGGGTTTTTTTTCCTGCTGGGTTGTTGTCACTTCGCTAATGTTGTGCAGAAGTGTCAGGGAGGGAGCTGAACATCCAGCTGAGATGCAGACCAAGCTGCATGTCAAACCAGGTGCATAACAAAGTAAGTATGTCTCTTTTTTTTTTAAAGTGATTCACTTGCATTGAGTGATTTAACTCAATGATGATGTCATTGTCTTTCTAGCATGATCCAGTGAGAAGGACCTTCTCTCCAGCAAAGACAACAACCCAGAAGAAAATAAGGGAAGTAATATTTAATTAAATTCTCAGCTTTCACTTCAGATGTTTACATCAGTCTTTTGAACCTGTAACTAATTTATGTCTTTTAAATGTGGCAAAATGTATACAGACTACAGGAAGAAGACCTCCAGAGGACTGCAGCAACAATAAGGGAAGTAATACTGTTTTCAAATGTTTACGCGATGACTTTGAACTAATTCGTGTCTCACTCTCCACTGAAGAGACAACAACTCTCAGACTCGGGATGAAGACCTCCAGGAAGAAGGCCTCCTGTGCTTGTTTTTTGGAGAGAAATAAATATCATCTCTGTTACAAAATGTCAGTGTATGCCTGTTGAATTATTATTATTATTATTATTATTATTATTTGCAAGTTTAGTTTTAGTTTTTAACAATGAAAAGATGAAGATGCTGAGAATGAATGGTAGGTGGTGAAATGAACACATTGTAGCATTGCATTGTAGTATCATAGCATTGACAATCCTCATTTCCCATTGACAGTGAATGGGGCTGAGTGGAAAAAATGAAACTTTGTTTTTCAAACATCGACATCTCTGGCATACTTTAACCTGGACACACCATTCAAAGTTTAAAATGTAAATAAAACTCCAAATTATCAACATGATGTCATACTTTTGCCTTGGCTTTCATAGTTTTTTCCGTCACGGGGCAAAGCGCACAGCCCACTCTCGCGATTCCCCGGCGGGGAATTGTCTAGTCATTATGTTATAATCTCAGTCATGTCTAATAGTGGATATTTAATCTTATTTCATATCATTAAGTTACAACTGCTTCCTGTTTAAGTTGTCATCACATGACACAAACAGTGTGAGACGCAGCAGGGCTGCACCAGGGAGTGTGTTCAATAAAAGTGTCACGGCAGACACACACACACACACATATCAAATACACACTGGGCCTGTAGGTTACATACAGTGTGACATCATCACCATGACTTCTGTCCCTCAGTAATGACATCACAGCTCCACCGTCGCAAAAACACACTGATAGGAAAGAGGCCGAAAACCAGTCAGTTCACCAACAGATGGCGATGATATGATAGAAAGCATGTTGATGAAGAGGAAGAGATGATGATTCTGTCACAAACAGAGCAGCATGTCAGCACTGGAGCACATGTAGAAACAGGCTGTTCCCTCACAGCCACTAACAGCACCAACATTTCTGTCCATATGTCCATCAGTCCCTGCAGTCAGAGGAAAGAAGCCACTAAACCAGGCCAGACTCGCTCATTCTCACTGTTCAGCTGAGAGTCGGTGCTTTGGAGCAGCAGCAGGCAGAGAGATGGACCGCTGACGACACGTCAAGAAACAACAACAGTCTCGTCTCAGACTAAAGACACAGCAGTTCTGCCCCCAACCAGGTTTGTTCCATCAAACACAGAGGAAGCAGCTTCACCATCACTGTACAGCAGCCTCCCACCACTGTGTGATGAGAGAGCAACCAGTGGAGCCCAAATCTGATTCTAAAGCCTCTTTCTCACTGAGCTGCGTCAGGAGGCAGATGTGATGGTGGAAAACCAAAGAGACAAAGAGAGAAAACACAGCCAGAGAGATTCTGTAAAGCTCAGACCTCCATCTGTGTGTCTCCGTGGTGTGTGACCAGCTCAGGAGGAGGAGGAGTCACCAGCTGTGACCCTACACACACACACACACACACACACACACACACACTGCAGGGTCAGACAACTCTTACCTGAAAGACAGAAAAAGAGGAGAGCAGACGGTGAATGAATGTTTCACTTTGAGGTTTCATGTATTCAGATGTTTCCCACAAACTTCCATCTCATGTTATTTGTTTGTTAGCTGAACAACTTTCAACGTCGGCACTTTACATCCAGCTGAACTGAGACTTCCAGGCTCCTCCAGGAAGAACAAACAGAGCTGACAGATTTACAATCTGTTGATTTTGATGAAAAGTCAACAATCTTTACTGCTGCACAGACACTGAGAGATGAGGAATGATGGAAAATAAGATGCAGTTTGACCAAATTCATCACCTTTCTTCACCTCACCATGTCAGATCACACACTTAAACTACAGCTGAACTAGCTCCTGATAAAGAACTGAATCAGTGACACTGTGTTTAACTGATAGTGATGCTGTGCCTTCACTACAGCTGCTGATGTGACTCATCAGTTGTTGCCTCTGAGTACAAAAACATCCCACTAAATCCAGAAAGCAAGGAATAATCCATAAACACATCAGAGCTGTGGCTACATCTTCCTGTGGAGGATATAAAAGACTACAAACATGACTAACAGTGACTCCACACAGCGATCAGCTGCCTCCTGTGCTGACTGGGACTTCCACCTGTCAGGAATCAGTTTCAACTTTTCACCTCTACCAACGCTCCTCTACAGGTAGAGAGAGTATCAAGACGGGCCGACACCAAGCTGATTTACAACCTGACTGGAAATGTGACAGAACTAAAGTGAGATTAAATGAACTAAATGAGATAAATGCAATCATCTCCAGCCGCGGTAATTATTATTAAAGACTCAGATTCATTTAGAAATACTGTCAATAGCAGCTAAGCAGCTATAACGTGTGCAGACGTCATGCTAATGCACACTGATAATCATGATCAACACATCCAAATTACAAACCATGAACTGAAGGGAGAAAGGCAGTAATTACTGATGGCAGCGTGAATTAAAGAGCTGATACAAACTCTGATTAAATGGTTGGAAAATGTGTGGATTTTAAAGGAAGAAGGGAACACGGTCTCAAAGTGTGACACTACACAGCTGCACAGGTGGATGAAGAAGAGGTCAGGAAATCCTCCCTGAGGCTGTGTGGCTACACAGGCTTGTTGATGCCTTCAGGCTCCTCTGCTGCACTTCAGCTGCTGCTTTTTAGACGGAAACTAGAGAAGATACTACAGAGCGTCTGCTGCTGTCAAACTCTGTCCATCCCTCCTCAATCCCCTGTTATTTCATAGCTCTGCTACAACAACATGTGGGACGTTAAACCCTCCAACCAACCAGTCCAGAAGAGAAGAAGCCCTGCAGACTCTCAAACACATCGTCCCCCCTCTGTGGGTGGAGACAGCATCACATGAGGCTGTTCAACACAGCTGTGTCCATCTGATGTAAAGATGTTTAAAGTCAGAGCTTCACAGTCGGCTTCAAACCAAACCAATCACTGAATAAAGCTGATGTTGTGTTCAGAGGCCGTGATGAAGATCAGCTGCTCACCAAACCCACACACAGCTTAGAGCGAATTAGTCAGGGAGAGTTACTGAACTGACAGCAAGTAAAAACTGCTCAAACTTAACATGATGTACTGACCCTGGAACACATCATGTGTTGACTTCATGTGGTGCAGGGAGCAGAGAGTAACAGGTCAGGAGAGGTTCAACAGGTTCAGACTGGAACTGACAAGATGAACAACCAAAGCAGGCTGAGCACAGAAACATCTGTAGCTCTACTGACAAGGTGCATTGTGGGACAGCATGATGATATGAGGGGTGGGGTGATCCATGAAGCACAAATACAGCAGGTTCAATCAGCTGCTCGCTGATCATTAGAGTCGTGTCTGTGTTTGTCTTCACTGTCTCTACTTCAGCTTGCTGGCTGCCATCAACACAACACAACACAACACAACACAACACAGCACAGCACAACACAGCACAGCACAACACAACACAACACAGCACAGCACAACACAGTACAGCACAACACAACACAACACAACACAACACAACACAACACAGCACAACACAACACAGTACAGCACAACACAACACAACACAACACAACACAGCACAACACAACACAGCACAACACAACACAGCACAGCACAACACAACACAGTACAGCACAACACAGCCCAACACAGCACAGCACAACACAACACAACACAACACAACACAACACAACACAGTACAGCACAACACAACACAACACAGCACAACACAACACTTTCAGTGGTTTTTAAAGGCACAAATAATGAATGCTGAGACACAACACACACGTGTGTGTTCTATTAGATTAAGAGCTATGAAGGAAAGTAACTCCACACAAATGTGTGTGTGTGTGTGTGTGTGTGTGTGTGTGTGTGTGTGTGTGTGTGTGTGACATTCAATACCAAAGTGTAAAGTGATAGTAAAAGGATCAAACACAGGCCTCCACACACACTTTGACTCCCACACACAGATTGTAACAAAGCTCTCTTTGTCCTCTGCCTTCAGTCAGAGATCCCATTGAGATCCGACTGTAAACACACTGAACGAGTGAACACAACGTTCCTCTCATCAGACCATGTCCACACTACAGTGGATACAGACGACACGTCTGAAGAGACACATGATTCAACATGAAAATGTTTTAACATGTCGGTCACTTTCCTTCCTCCCCTCCATCCACAAACTCTGGTCCTGGAGATCCACACTGAGCTGTCTGTCCAGCTGGCAGCTTTGAGAGGCAAAAAGCAGGAAATACGCCCGACTGGTTTGATCAGTGCAATGAGTGCAGGCTGTCTGACTGAACTGAACCATGTCACTGATCTATGTTGATTCCTCCTTCATCAGCTGCTGGACATCATTAAAGGAACAGACCTGCAGTTATTATAGTGCCACATATTCAACAACAGATCAACAGACTGGAGATATACTGTTGTCTTCAGTCCTCTGTCTCTTCTGTAAACATCTGAATCCACTGATCAGACAGAAAAAGACAGATTCACTGAAATGTGACTCCAGCAGCATGACACAGTATCAGAGGTGTTTCCTCCAACAGGATTACCTGTTTGAATGGAGGATTCATAGAAACCACATGTGTGGATGTATTTAATGGGGGAACACTTAAGCCGAGCACAAAGCTTAAACCCTGTAATCCTATAATACACTCACCTCTGATTGTATTGACTCTTAAATACAGAAACAAACATCCAGTCATGTATTTGCTCAGCGTTACAGAAAGAAACTCTTTCAGCACTGTGCTGTTTGCTGACAAAGACACTCTGATGACGTGACGTCGATAAATAAAATGTGTTTTTCTGTTTCCGAGCTCTTCAGCAACGAATGTGTTGGTCACAGGCAGCAGGAACTTGTTAGAAGCACCTGACAATCACAGCTGAAGGGAGGACGCCTCTCCTTCTGTTGTCCGCCTCATTGTCACGTACAGTGTCAGGATTCATTTACTGCACCGCAGTCTGTAAACACCCTCGGTTATTATGGGATGCTTCACTGTAATCAGTTTCTGTTTCATCAGAGGAAACAAACACTTTATTTCTGAAGGTGTTAAAGGCCAATTTACCAAAATGTGTTGAATATCAATTTAATCAGAGCTGTTCAGTACTGCTCCTCTGTTATCACATTACAGCAGCTAGTCGAGTTTGAGCGGCTCGACTGTGTGGTGACATCGTTCAACCCGAGTCAGGTGACGTTATGTGTCTGGAAACATGCTGACTCAGGCTAAAACAGACCGTGAGCATCCTCCAGCTGCAGACACAGCATCATCCACACACACACACACACACACACACACACACACACACACACACACACACACACACACACACACACACACACACACAAGTTTTCCATCACAGTGGACATGTGACCACACAGCCACAAAGGACACAGCTCTGATGTTCTCTCACCTGTGGTTTGTTCACCCCGACTGATTAATCCTTTAAACTAACAGACCTTCAACAGCACGAGCCTTTCAGCTGCCGTCTCTTCTTCTGAAAGAGCTCCAACATACAGCAGCCTGGACCAGACAGGATGAAGAGCACAGCTGAAACAGTGTGAGTACTTCTTCTGTGTACAGCTATGTGTCGCTCGTCCAACCAAATCAACTAAAAACATCCAGTTTTACAGAAAATGCTCCAAACTAGCAGCTCCACACAGACCTGGAGGCATTCAGAGCAGACACATATAATTCCATCCATCAGAGAGTAAATGTACTCTCACATCCCATCAGCGCCTCAGGACAGAGTCAAATGTCATCGTAAGAAGTTCAAACAACATGAAGCAAGACAAACAGAGACCTCACCGATGAATACAACCTTGTTTCTGTAAAGAAAGAAGGAAACAAGTGGCACTAAAATCAGAACCACTCGTCAGAACCACTGAAGCACAACTCTGACAGCACATTATCTGTTGAAAGCTGCAGCCGAGGGAGGAAGATGAGGACGTTTGTATCCACTCTGGGATGAAAACAAAACTGATCAACGCGACTGAACACCACAAACTGAACCTGAAACTGTTCCCAGTTTACTCAGAGAAACAACATCATGGAAGAATGTGCAGGAATCCCAACAGAGCAGCAGACGACCAGTTTATCTAAACGTCTCTTCATACAAAGTGTTGAAACATTATCCGTTTCCAAACGGCATTAAAACTCATGAGAACCTTGTGAAGATAAGTTTCATCTGCAGTTTAAACTGAGGGAGCGCTGAGCGACTTCTGCATTTATCTTCTTTATTAAAGAGAAATATTCATACAACATCTGCAGCAGTATCTCTTTAACAATTATCATAAAGGAGGTTTATTTGACATTCATTTGTTCAACTTACTGAAGAAAACTGATGAGAAACCAAACAGAGCAGTGAGAATAAATTATGATTCACACTTTGTCAGGTTTGTCTTGTTAGAGGGAGAGCGAGGAGGTGAACAGTGATCTACCTGTGTGATTAGAGCTGATGCTCATTAGGAAGAAGTGCTCGCTGTAAAACAAGCAGCTGAGCTGATTACCTACTTCACTTATTAATGAAAAAGCAAAACGTCCCATCAAACACCAGCTCGGTGTTTCCTGCACAGAGACTGTACTCGGTCAGTCCGCCCGACTATATTGATGTTCATTTCCTCCATCATCTTATCCTCCGTCTCTCTCTCCAGCTCATCGGCTGCACTTTGACAAGACGAACAGGGTCGACGTCCGAATCGATGAAGTCTGAGCGGACGACGAGTTTAAAGACGCTCTGCAGAGAGACGGGCGTCAGCGCTGCCCTCAGAGGAAACAACGGCTCAGCCACAGATTCATGATTCCACTGTCAGTCATGTGCAGCTTTGGGGAAATGACGCCAGGAGAGATCTAAACAAAGGAAATAAGAATCAGGAGAGCTGTAAAGTAAGAGGTGATGGAGGACGAGGCGAAGTAAAGAGAGTGATGTGAGTGTGGTGAGAAGAGGGAGATGAGAGGGAGGTTTACTGTACGTGTCAACTAATGAGAGGAAAGTTAGCAGCTGTGAAAAGAATTCAGCACGTCACTGAGGAAGGATTTAGTGTGAGAGCTGCTGATGGGAATCTTAACTTGTCAACTCTTTCATGTTCCCTCTCTCAGTTTTTAGTGTGGACAGTGAAGAAGACCTGTTGGTCAGAACTATTTCATCACACAACACTGTAAATGTAGACAGACTTGGAAAGATTCAGAGAAGATTCTTTAAATGTTTTACTGAGGTCTGAAATACATCCAGCGTGTTTGTTGAGCTTCAGTGTGTGAATGGAAAGTGGAACACAGAGACTCTCTGCCAGGCTCTCTCTGCTCTGTCTGCAGTCACCAGGTCGACACTGTCAGGAGGCTCGTTAACACGTCATTAGTTTCACCTGCTCATGTGGCTGTTGGATCAGTTCAGAGTCGACACTCTCCCTCAATAATCATCTGATAATCTTCTTATTGTTCTCTGTTCAAAGCTGTTATGTTCTCACTTCTTTGGTTCACTCATTTTGTTTATTCAGTACTTCAAGACCCCATTGTGACACTTTACACTGTTTACCTTCATTCTGTAACCGTTTCTCTTCAAAAACCTATAAAGTGCATGAGATTGTAATTCCTCCATGAAAACAAAAGTTACCCACAGTGCACTCTGCCTGCGTCTGTAGAGTGAATCAGAGATGTGGTTTAGTGTTTTCCTGAGAGGAGATGGAGGAGGACGTTCTGGAGAACAACAAAACAGAAGATGATCAGATCCTCTACAAGTTTACAGTTCATCTTTGAGATAAAAATGGTTGACGTCATTTTGACTTCAAGCAAGTTCCAACAATGACGTGTTTTCATGGCAAAAGAGGTCGATATCAACTGAAACGTCTCAAACGTCTCTTGTAACCAGTCCACTGTCCGTCTGGGAGCTGCCCAGTACGACCACAGTCTGACCACAGCACTGACCCTGAACGCCTCATGGTGTCACAGGCTGGAATTTCCTGGAGGAAACTTCAAAACTCAAAGAGTTCCAGGAGCGAGATGACAAAAGTGAACCCAAGATATGATTCTGTTAATGACTGAGATAAAATGATGTCTCTCTGGCAAGTGGACATACACCTGCAGCCTCAGCAGTGCAGCCTCAGAGCATTAAAAATGAGCCAGAGGACACATGAGGTTACAGACCCCATGATGTGTTTTATCTTACAGCACTTTAACACTTGGAAACATATCTACACATTTCCTTCACGAGCCTTTTACAAATACTGCTGTCTACACCCTACCACCCTCCCATGGGTGCTGCCAGCATTGTGTGACGTCAGACGACTGCTCCCTCGTGAAGTCAGGGGACATAAATGTACCCAGAGTTCACCAGGAGGAATTCCTCCTTCCAGTGGCGCTCCATTGCACTTTTCCCGGGAGGACGTCGCACATTTCCAAGTCACGACTCGTCCTGAACGCAGCATTACAGTGTGGAGAGCGTCATCACTTACTGCTGACATTTAATTCCAAAAGCAGACGAGAGAGAAGACATGAAAACTACATCTTTCTTCTCCTCCATCATCCACCCTTCCTGCTGCCACCGTCTCTCCTGCTCACTACAGCTGGATCTCACTGCTGTTTCACACCACACACTGTGTCTGCTTTCTGCCTTCATCCACGTGTATCACACACACACACACACACACACACACACACACACACACACACACACACACAACACTAATAAGACTCTTTGCCAGCAGAAAAGCAGCACCAGAGAGAATCCAATAAAACGGACTGATCCATGATGTGTGCATCGTAGATGGATCAGAGTCAGAGATGTGTGTGAAGATATGAAGGGATTTCAAGCTTAGAGCCAAAATGGAGACATCACTTCCCTTCTTAGACAGTTTACACAAACTAACTGGCACTGAGCTGCACACGCACACAGACACACACACACACAGACACACACACACACACACACACACACACACACACACACTCTGGATGAGAGGCCAGCATGCTGCAGCAAGTGTCAGAGTGCAGCTGAGAGATGAACAGCCTCCACATGTTGGTCACTGCTCTCCTCCTCAGCTGAGAGGAGACTCTCCTGAAGCTGGGAGCTGGACCATCAGCCTCTGCGGCTCTTCTCTTCTCTCCTCTGTGTCTCACACTGCTACTGTACATGCACACTGATGTCACTAAGTTGCCTGAGAGCAAACACAGCTCCACTGTAACAGTCGGCAGCTTCTCCATGAGGAGCTCTCTCCGTCATGTCAGCTGTTTTCAGGAAGGGAAGTCACTTCACATACCTTCAGAACTCGAGTCAGCAGCGGACGGACAGAAGCACAATAAAGCTCCACGGTAGCTGTCATTTCCCTCTCAGCTCCGGGCTTTCCTAGTGGAAAACGTCAGCACATGAAATGAAAAGAATGAAACGATCCCTTGCCTTGAAATCCAAAGAGGAGAGCGACGCCGGGGATCCACACGGTGTGTATCCAGAAGGAAAGCATGGTGTCCTTTAATCAGCTGCAAAAGCTCCGCGCTCTTCCCGACCGAGCTCCGTCTCCAGCGGCTAATTTCCAGAAGAGAAAGCTGCAAATGAAGCCGAGCGGAGGAAGAAATCCCGGTGTGAACGGTGCTGATGAACACAAGAGCTGGAGACTCTGTCACTGCTCCATCTGCTGCTTTACACGGACAGTAGCGACCCCTACCGACACTCTCCTCCACAGAGGGAGACAGACTGGGAGTGTGTGTGTGTGTGTGTGTGTGTGTGTGTGTGTGTGTCATGGTCCAGCACTGACAGCAGGACTAATGAGGACAAAGCCAACACATTTGATTGAGCAGCACAACCAGGATGTTTCACATGGAGCCTCTCAGCAGCTTTACTGAAGAGGAGCAGACGCACTGCTGGAAAGTCCCACTGGATTCAAAGTAAACACGTCATGTTAAAGTCTTACTGTGGTCACAGTGAGAGGCCATCATACCAACAGTACTTGAGTAAAACTCTTAGTGTCTGATATTAAATATACTTAAGTACGCAGAGTAATTGTGTTGCATTTAATGCACTTCATCATCAAAAGTAAAAGTGAATTAAACACACAGTATTTCTACATGTATGTCTGTACTGTATACCAGGGGTCAGCCTATTTATTTTAATCATCAGAGTCATTGTTTGTTTAATCTGAGTGGTGATAAAATGAATTAATTTAAACACTTCCTCCTTTGGCTCTGATGTACTGTAAGATAAATGTAGTGAAGGAAAAAATACAATGTCTGCCTACAAAATGTAATAAAGTGGGAGTAAAGTGCCAGTATATGTACCTTATACTGTAACTTACATACTGTATTTTAGTAGATATAGTTAGTTACATTCCATCTCAGGGGAAATGCAGGAAACAACATGAACTGTTACAAGTATCTTTTAATCTGAGAAGTGATAAAATACATTATTTTTTTAAAATGTCCTCATTTGGCTCTGATGTAGTGTAATCTGTTACTAAATTTATCAGATAAATATAGTGGAGGTAAAAGTACAATACAAAATAAAGTTACGGGCCAAAATATGTAAATAAATGTGAATAAATAAAGTAACTTGCCAACCATATTCTAGTAAATGTACTTACTTACTCAGCTGACTGGGGAAATGCAGGAAACAACATGAACTTGTCACAAGTATCTGTCTTTAAAATGATAATCAGATGAAGTGAGGACAGACAGTGAAGACGTCAGCTCATCTGGAATATTTGCACATTTAGAAAAGTTGTGTTTCTGTGTGAATAATATCAAGAAAAACTTGTTTTATAATAACAAACTTCTGCTGAGAGCTGATGGTGAGATCTGATCTGTAAACGTGGCCACAGTAAAGCTCCAGTAAGAATCCCACTCAGAAACGTCCTCACGTGTTCATATTATAGCAGACGTCTCTACTGTAGACACACATGACGTCTCCAAACATCACCAGATCACACTGAAGTCATCTGAATGCAAAGAAAACAGCAGCGCTGCTCATAAAGAGGAGACACATTCAGTGGAGTCAGCTGTTCAGTGTTATCTGTACACCACAACATGGTGGGGCTGAATTATAGGCTCAGATGACGGCTGTTACATAAAGAAGATAATGGTTCATGAATCAGCGTCAGTCATTTTCAACACAGCAGCAGCTCTGGTCAGTAAACAGCAGTTAGCAGCAGCAGTGATGAGACGTTCAGGGGACCAGTTTCATCGTCTGACTGTTGATACTCAGAGAGATAAAATGATGATTTCATACGACTGATAATAAACCTTTACTACCGGCTGTTCTCTGTGATGTCACCACATTAAATGGGTTTTAATTGTTTGTGGATCTTTGCCCTCACACAGAAGGAGCGAGCTGCTCGGAGCCACATTTTCTATTATATTTGCATTTTTGTGCATTTGCACTCTCAGTTTTGTTTCCTTTTAGTCTCCATCTGTGTTTAGCCTCCACCCACGAGACCTTCTGGCTCAGCTGACTGTGTTTGGAGGGTTTATTTACATTCCCCGCCCGTTTCACACTGCTCATTTGTATTTCAGGCACAGAGGAGAAGAATACTGTTTTCATTATAACATGCCAGCAGCAAGAGAAACAAAGCAAAGGTGAGATTGACTCCCATCAAAACAATCTGATGAAAAATAGAGTTTGTTGTCACAGTCAGAGGAGAGAGACTGTTGACTCTCAGAGAGACGTCAGCTCTGGTTTCATGTTGAAGTCGTCGGTCAGGTGGATGGAATGTAAATGATGTCTGCGTGATGTCACAATTCAAAGTGACACAATGATGATGCCAGTTTTCAGTCTGAGTCACATCAGTTAACCACAGAGCATCTCACAGCCCACTGTGTGAGTTATACACACAGCATGAACACATCACAGATCATTTAGATACACACTGAAAAGTCGGCAGAAGGAAAACAGAATCAGTTTGAATGATGCTCCGTGCAACAAACTGCATGAACATTCAAAGCTTCCAGCAGACGACTGTTCGTAACCACTCATTGTTTGTGGGCAGATGGCAGAAAATGATTCTACATTAGCTCGTGTCAGTAACTGATTTTGAAAACACTAAAATCTTCCCAGTGTTAGAAGAAGACATGGACATCATGCTACACATGTAGCAGTTTATTTCAGTCTGTAACGTCAGACAGTTTCTTCAGTTTTTACTCTTCTGCCATCAGAGACAGAAGCACTGCAGGTGGAAACACGTCCTCCTCATTACATTCCCTCATCAGAGAAAAAACACCCTGATTCATTTTACAGAGAGCAGTCGGCTCATGTGTTATCATACTGAACACTGAGTTCAGAGCTCCTGACCTCTGAGTGTCTACATTCATAGTTCATGTCCAGCCCACAGTGTTTGTGTCCTGCAGCAAACCTGTGGATGTCAGTGTGAAAGCCTCAGCTAATGTTGGTGAATGTGGCAGAGGACGAGACATCACTCTGAGGAGGAGACATGGAGACATGTGGGAGTGACACGAGACGAGGTCATCTGTTCTCCCAGATCATCTGATGTACTAGCTTTACTTTTCTATAGATCAGCTGTTCACCATGAACACAGATCATCTAAACACAGAGAGAAAGAAACAAAGACAATGTGAGGGTGAAGCTGAAGTGGTCTGTGTTGATCAGCAGCTACACAGCAAAAACAAAGTTTTCTAGTAGAGTTCAGTTTGTGTTGAAGCAGCAGCATCAAACTGGAGTCCAGTGAGTTGATCCGTCCTCCCAGTCAGCACCATGGACAGAGACAGAGCAGCAGCAGAGCACAGAGCCTGGTTCACTGTGGAGACAGAGCTCTACAGAGCACACTGCTGCTCTCACTACATTACTGAACATCTGTCACTGTCACACAGAGCATCAGCACGTATCTGTGCCACCATATAAGTCTGCTCTGCTTCATTGCTGTGCTTCATTTAAAAACAAACTCACTTCACTTTGTAAATTTCTCATCAGGTCTCCTGCGCTGCAGTCTGGTCACAGATGAACTCCTCTGTCGGCTCTGTGACGCTGCAGACAAACAGATTTCTCCTTCCATACACAGCTGCTTCTTCTCAGCTGGCAGAGAGGAGCTTCACCAGGTCGTGATGTACTCACAGAGTTCACACTGCACGTTTGTGAACACAGCTGCAGGAGGACAACCCAGAAATATAAATGTCACATCACTTTTTGTTGAGTATTGTTTCCTTCACAGCAGGTCTGACTCTCACCACTTACTGTGAGATGTAAAAGTCTGAGAGTGAAGTTTACTGCTTGACTTTCCATCCATCACGTGTGAGGATGCAGCTCAGAACTGATCTGTATTGATCTGACTTGTAAAAATGACACCACATCACACAGCACCGTCTCCACTCTGAGCCGTGACCTCCAGAAGTGGATCGTTCACAGTAAAGTTGCAGATACTCTGTGGTACTTGTACTCTGATGCTATAATGACTCCTGGAGCTCTAGTTTCCTCTGCTGTTGCTCTCTGTCCTGAATAAAGAGCTCCTCTGTCTATTTCTAGTGACTCCATCCCAGTGGTTTCATCACAGCAGACCCCCAGCTGATTACCTGAGACTCTGCTGACAGCGTTGATTTATGACTGTTTGGCTCTTATTGTGCTCTATATTAAAGCCCTCTGCTGCAACACTGCAGCTCTCAGCTGGCATCCAAACATGTGGAAGCTTCCCTCAAGACGTTGGTCTGGTAACAGTTTGCCTCTGACAGAGAGCCAAATGTCTGCAGAGCAGAGCGTCACTTTCTTGTTCAGATCCAATTAAAAAGTGTTAAAATATCTCACTGCTAAGAGAAGAAGTCCTAGATACACTGCTGTGTAAGATTAATGAAAAGTAAACAGCAGTGATAAAGAAGATCTATTTCTCTTTTCACGTCTGTGTAACGTCTGTAGCTACAGTGCAAACATTAACAAAGAAAGAAAGATGAGCGGATAATTGACCTTTTTAATTCTGACCTTTGTCTGCAGTCTGTCATAATACTGGTGATCACATGTGTCTTATAATAATGCCAACTGCAGATTTACGTGCTAATCACAGGCTGATTGTCCTCACACTAACTGAACTAATTGCTCCACATCATTTCCACGAGTGTCCCTGACAGTCAGTAACCATCAGAGCTGATTAACAGGACAGCTGATCACCGTGTAGCATCACAGGCTGCTGGCCAGGTTTGATAAATCACACTTTACTGTGGCCGCTCTGTAAACATGACGGAGCAATCTCAGCTGTTGTTCACTGTGTTGTTAGCATAGCTAAACTGACAGAGCAAACTGTGTACACTGGAAGGAACAGTGTGTGTGTGTGTGTGTGTGTGTGTGTGTGTGTGTGTGTGTGTGTGTGTGTGTGTGTGTGTGTGTTTTAACATTAGATGAATGGCTGCCTCTGGTACAGCAGGTGTCCTTATCCAACATTTACTGATGATAATTACTCCAGACCTCAGAGAGACTTCCTGTAATTTACTAACAGCCATCAGAATTAAGTTACAATATCAGAAGTGTAACACACACACACACACACACACACACACACACACACACACACACACAGGAGGAGATCCTGTGTCATGTTCCCTGATCCATCCTGTCTGTCTCGTTCACATCCTGTGGGACCTTGTCAATAACTGGACCATCATGAATGATGGTCTCTCCTCTCTGAGGATGAGGAGCAGAGCTGCACACATGTGCACCTTCACATCTCATGAACATCAGAGCTGCTCGTGGCTAAACTGTGTTTTAAGATCCACATGTAGCTTCAGGATGGAGCAGATCAGAAGACAGAGAGAAGGTCAAAACTATGAGAGAGCAATCAAAAGTCTGAGAGAAGTGTTAAATCTGGATGAAGGGACAAAGGCTGAAGGTTCACTTCAGTCCAGCTGCTGAAAACAGAGCAGGTCTATTCCCAATCATGTCCATGAAGAGGAACAACAAGAGTGAATAGTGTCAGTGTGAAACATGGAGAATATTACTTCTAACAGAGAAGCTGAATACTTCTCACAGAAAATGACAGTATGTGTCAGTGACAAAGAGACTAATGAGAGGGAGAGAAAGTGGGAGGACGGAGAGAGAAAAGCAGATTTTATACAAATCTCAGTGCTGACTCAGCACTGAAACTCTCTGAAACTTGTGAGGACAGTGAGACGAAGAGACACTTTAAATCCAACAGTGAGTCAAAATGATCAGTCCAAACTCTCTGATACTTGTCTTGAGTGTTCAGTCAGTGAACATGCAGATCTGGACCACCGGTGGCCCATAATTCATTGCTGCATGTGGGCTGAACTGGGTCGGATCCAAACTGATGTGTGTGTCCTCACACATCCTTCTTCACACACTGTGGTGGATTTTAAGTGAATTACAACACAGCCAGATAAGTCTGAGCTGAGTCCAGTTCAAACACAGTCAATAGAAGACAAAACCCTGACTGATGGAGCGTCTGCTCCTCCTCCTCCTCCTCCTCCTCCTCCTCCTCCTCTGTTCTCTCAGCTCTACAGTCAGTGGATTGTGTGTTTCTTATCTAGTGGAAGTTAAAGTGATTATAAGTTATTGTACTGTTGGAAACATCTTGTTCATTGACAAACATTGAGCTTTGATTGAACTGTGCTGATCTCAGACCTGCTGTAGGACACTTTGTGGGTTTGGGGAAGACAGCACTGAGACAATGTTTTCAAACAGCTGCACCAGCACAGAGGAATCATCATCATCAGTGGTAATTTATCATAATTCATTCAACAATATCAATGTGATGTTGCTGTAGTTTAACCAGCAGAGCTAAAGACTACAGTGAGCTGTGGAGAGCTTCTTCTATTGTTCCTTATATATCACAGGACAGAGATGAAGTGGACGTGTGAGTCTGATGACGGCTCATGAACGTGGCAGAGTTGCTGTGAAGACGGAACCTTTCTTGCTCTCAAATATCACATGTAGACTGAATAAAAAGGAACAAACTTGTGACTGATCTTTTCATGGGATTCAATGCAGCTGATGTCAGTCAGACTGTTCAGTGAGAGGTGAGGAAGACTGAACAGAGGAGCAGGTGGTAGAAGAAAAGAAGAAAAGAGAGGAAACGTTGAGATAAAGATGACAAAACACTGTTTATCAATAAAAGCCTAGAAATGATCACTCGTTCTCCAGAATTGCACCAATTAAATCTAAAAGGCAAATCATCAAAAGTCAAATGGCACAAAGCCCATTTATGTAAAGAACAGCAATAAAAGAAAATGAAAAGAAAAGATGAATCACTTTGATTCATGATGATGATCTTCACACCTGGAGGTGTTAAATAAATGTAATAATCAGTGAGACTTCTGAACAGATTCAGTCCAATCTGAACAAACAGCTGTGATGGATCCTGTTTTAAAGTCTCCTGATCTGCTGCAGCAGACAGCAGGACAGACACAATGACACCACTGGAGGACACGTGAACTTTTGTCCTGTTTGAAGGACAGAAGATGGAGGTCAGTCTGTGTGTGGTCGCTCTGTCTGTGGAGTCTGGTGGAGAAGAGACAGACAGCTGAGCTCCACCCACTGACAGGACACAAGAGAGCAGCTGCAGCCCTCTGGCTCTGACAGAAGACAGGCTGGGAGGGAGGACAGGTCTCCTGCTCTGGATCAGCTGCAGGACAACATGGAAACATGTGAGAGGACGGGACCAAGGACCGGACACTGAGGGTGTGAAGCTGCAGAGAGCTGCATTTCTCAGCTGCTTCTGGACGAACGTCCACAATGAGAGAAGTCACAGGTGTAATTAATAACATTAACGATGGCTGCACCTCAGTGGAGCACCACTCTCGTTAGTGTTATCAGTGACACCTGTACAGGTGTCACTGATAACACTAATAGCACTTTAGCATGCACAACTTTACAGTTAGTGCTCCACAGTTCTGGTCCACTTCAGACACATTCACATAGAACTGAGTTGTTATTTTAGAAGGAATTAAGTCTGAACTTGAAACACCTCAGTGTGATCACACACAACACACACTCTCTGGTTCTCCTGACAGAAGTAAAAATCAATCTGATTTCTATTATCAGCTGAAGTTATGATCATTTTCACCATTATGAGCGATCATCAGCTCACCATCTGTTGGGCCACAGTGTTCATCAGCTCAGCAGATGTGTTGTGATCTAATAGGATCAGACAGGTGTGAGACACACAGGATGAAACACTGCTCTGCTCCACTGAGGGTAGCTGGTCTGGAAACAGTACAGAAACCTGCTGTGTGGACGTCCTGAGCACTAACAGAGACACACACAGACGTGCAGTACTTCTTCTTGTCCATCTTGTCTTCAAGGTTCAAATCAAAGATAATTCATGGGCTCAGAAAACAACACATGCACATGAACAAGGATTTCTAAAATGCTCTGAATGAGATCATAACATTTCTCTCCCTCCCTCCTCCTGACCCCGTCTCAATTCTCATTCCAGTTTCTTCAGCATTAATACACACTAATGCAAAAGCAGCATGAAGCAAAGATGCTCATATTGTTCTTCGTCAGTCTGCTCACACTCCTACACACTGTCCTCACTGCTGCTCTGTCTCCATCAAATCACTCCACGACACTTTGTTCCTCCAAACATGACTTTGATATTTCATTTCTGTACAATGATGTGTCACCAAACTAACACACTGGTTGTATGAGCAGTGGTGTGTGAGTGTTGTGTGAGGAGTGTGTGAAGTGTGGAGGCGAACGTCACGGTGACTGACGTCTCCTCTCTGCTTGGTTCCACTCAGCTGCCTGTCACTGACTCTTCATCACAAAGTGTTGGAGGTTACAGATCTATTTACTGGAGCTTTAACAGTCCACATTAGGACAAACAGGGAGAGCTGCACAACAGATGAAGAAGAGAGTCGACAATCTGAGAAAGCAGAGAGTCATCGCTCTGATCCTTCAAACCTCCCTGAACTGAACAAGTCAACAGGCTGAGTGATGAAACTCTGTCTCACTTGAATCTGTGTCAGTGAAAAAGTTCCAGAGCTTTGAGTGAATGTGAGAGGACTTATTATGGACTGACAGGGACACACAAACACTTGACAGTCATTTGTACCTGCAGCCAGCAGACACACACTCCTCAGAAGGTCTCTTCACCTCGCTGTGACAAAGAGATGCAGCCCTGTTCAGCCTCTGTACAACTCTGAAGAACAAGTGATGTGAACACTGCTGTGATGGAGGTCCACTCAGCTGATTACAAGTCCTACTCAAGCTGTATATCTACTATGGAGTGTTTTCAAGGAGTATACTTTGAACCTGAGGCTCATATTGTTGGTGCTGTTGTGTGTGTGTGTGTCTCTTGTTGTCTCACCTTTATCTACACTATAGTGTTGACACAGTTGATGGTTTCTTATCTGGCTGAAGTTTATGTCTCTAAATGTGTTTGAGCTTCAGCTGCTGCTGTCCTGACAAAACGCAGTGTGACACATTTTATTAAATAAAGTTTGTTTCAGCTTTATGAATGGAAATATTTGACTGCGTCTTCACTTGCTGGATAGTCTGTGTGACACGACAGTCGTCCTCCAGTTCTATAGCCGAGCAGTAAAGTCATCTCAGCCACTGAAGGAAAGAGATGGAGCAGTGGTGTTCCTGCTGCCACTGTACAGAGGAAAGCCCTGGAAGGTTGAATGGGCTCGTCATGGCTGAGCATTAGCATGCAGATTGCAGTGAGCTGAGCTGACAGGATGAGTGGCTCAGCCAATAAAGCCATGTTTGAGAGTGAAGGCTGCGCTTAACTACTTAAAGCTCTCTGGCAGCGTTAGAATTGGGAGTCAAATAATGGGAGTTAAACAGGGGAAGACAAAATGACTCAGCTCAGGTGTTAATGTTTCTACTGATGTTCTCAAACTGAACGTGTGTGTATGTGTGAGGGAGAGATGGTGTACACACACACACACATACACACACACACACACACACACTCATATCCCTGTACACTGTACAGCACAGACGTCAGTACTCACTTCAGTACAGACTCCTAGTATAACGACTGCAGTGGTCCACTCAGTGATTGGTGTTCTCTCCGTCCGTCTCTGTGTCCCTCTGTTCACTGTCGTCTCTGCACTCCTTCACTGTGAGCGCTCCCTGCAGCTCTGTCCTCCTGCATGCTGGCTCACACAGTGCTGTGGAAGTGCTGTGTGAGCTCACAGAGCTCCCAGCAGAACAGGATGTCATGATGCAGCAGACAGGACCCAGTTCACACTCACACCAGCACATCTGTCCTGCTGCCAGCAGCCACAGCTGGAAGATACAAACTACACAACACTTTTGGTTTTCCTCCTATTTTTCACAATTTTAAATAAAATAATTTCACATATAAAATAATATCTCTCAGAGTACAAATTAGCTGAAAGCCTTGTTAGTGATCACTTCAAGATAATCCATCCAGCCGACAGGTGTGGCAAATAGAGATGCTGATCAAACAACATGATCAGTGTACAGGTGTGCTTTAGACTATCATAAAAAGACACTAGCATGCAAAGTTTTATCACACAATGACACAACTGTCACAGGTTTTGAGGGAACATGTCCACCAGAGCTGTTACCCATCAGTTGATTAAAAACAAACAAAACAAACAGGATGAGACATGAAGAACACCGGTGCTTCTCTGCTGTGTGCAGCTGATACATAGCAAACCACAGTGGAGCATAAAATCAATAATCCTGCTTATTTAATTTGACCCATTAATTGAATGTTTATTCCACTATGAAAAGCCATCTCAAAGATCCACAGGCCACAATCCACAACCTGATCAACTGCATGCTGCATGCAAACAAGATGTGTCGCACTGCACGAGACAAATGGTCACACCACTCACTGACCCTTGTTCTTTCAGGAATCAGCAGGAGCACTCATTAGATTAAATAAAATATGAGAGCAGTTTAGTGTTTTGTTTGGTTACTGTGAACAGTGATGGTGGTGATTATGATTGAAGTTAAGTTCAAGTTATTTTATTAGTACCCAGAGGTAGATTTTGTAAAATATAAAATATATACACACACATCAGGACAGTTTCTTTCCATGTGATACTGATAGTTATTGATCTATTCTGCAGACATTACACGTCTGTCTTGGGAGAGGTCTTCCTCTGATGCTGTTCATGAAGTTCTTTCCTTTTTTTATTTCCTGTTCAGGGCGGCTGTAGCTCAACGGGTAGAGCAGGTCAACTAGTGATCAGAAGGTCGCTGGTTCAAATCCCGGCTCCAGGCAGAGCAAAACTGCATGTCGAAGTGTCCTTGACGGAGATAGATAGATAGATAGATATCTAGATAGATACTTTTTTGATCCCGGAGGAAATTCAAGCATCCAGTAGCAATAACAAACATTGAACATACATTGAACATACATACAATATCAAAGAAACAGTAGAAATAAAAATATGGAATAAAAAATGTTATAAAAATGTTTTGTACAACTGTATAAAAATACAAAGTGATATTAAAAATATAAAGTGACATAGAGGTAAAGAGTATTAAGGGGACAGGAGACGGTGTACATACTGACCCCCCCATTGCTCATAAGTGAGGGCCCTGCGATGACATAGCGACTTGTCCAGGGAGTACCCTGCCCTGGGATAAACGGTCATGGACAATGACGTGCCATGACATTTCCTGTTCAGAGGCTTAGGGGAGAGTTTTAATCTTTCAAAACCAAGGTGTCAGGATGGAGGGTGTTGTATGTAAATATCTAGGAGGCAAATTACAGTTTGTAATATCTGAGTATATAAATAACATGACCTGACAGAGACTCACTGGCTCTGAGTAAAAACAAGTATCTCTCTCCAGTGTTCCAGCCTGAGGGTTTCTATATAGAATCTGAGCATCCAGTATCTGCTGCAGTCTGACGACACGAAGCCTCACCTGTCAGCTACGACACGAGGAAACACTCTGCTGGTAACAAGGCTAACAGGTATCTGCTGCTGTGAGAGGAACTGAGAGAGCTAACAAGCTAATCTAAACAATGAAGAATCAACATGGTCACACTCACACACCTGAGACACACTTTCTCCCACTTTAAACCCTGTTTTATTTTCTTCAAGCTTCCTCCAACCTGTTTTCAAAGACATGTGACCTGAATCTTCTGGAGGAAATCTGCTGAGACTGAGCTTCAGAGAGACCTTTTCTTTCTCACCATCAGGATTCTTCTTGGTTGTTTGTCCCGAACAACAAACACGAGCCGTCTCTCTCTCTGTAGAAGTTATTGGCTGAAAATCCAGCTTCACAGGACCCAGTTCCCCACAGGCTGCTGTCAGATCTGTGTTTTAATGATTCAGATTAACTTCCCTCCCAGTCTGAAGGTCATTTTTATCAAGTAGCAATGAAACACAGCGACACAAAATGTTATTTTAAGTGTCATGTAAATAGTTTACAGTTACACTCGACTCACAGAACAGTAACATGTTGTTTCCACAGCAGATATATATTTTTAGCATTGCAGCAGAAACAGCACAGGTGTAATTAATGACATCACCAATGACTGTATAACATTCAGGTGAGTCAGGTGCTGCTGTAGTGCTGACTGACACTCACTGGAACTGAGCCATCGCTAACTCACTGAGTCACACCTGAGCTTTTTCTGCTTTGACACAGAAATATCGAAACTAGAACTTCTTTAGACATTTTGTTTTTAAACCATGGAGCTATTGTTGGCAGATCTGAGATGATTCAGACAGTGAACAGGTGAAAGTCCTCTCCTGACCACCTGGGAAGAGGACGGGACTCATTTTAAACCAAACTATCAAACATCTGCTAAAATCTGCTCTGACAGATGTTGAATCTACAGCCTTAATCAAACATATAATTATTGAAAAGCAAAGATTGCAGCCACACGTCGGGATTCTTATCAATATTAATTAGACACACACTGTTAATTGGAAAGCAAACAAGACTGGCAACAGATCCCAGAGCAGGGAGTGAGCTGGCAGTCAGTGAAGCACACAGGTGTCCAGCAGCACTGTGGAGCTCACAGCAGGGAGCTGGAAATAACGCCTCCATGCATGAACAAGTCCGGCGGTGGCCGACGTTTCTCTGCTGTGCAGTCGTCACTGTGAGGATTAATGCTGCTCAACAGAGCCGCCTAGACAAGAGCGGCTTTACATGTTTGAGAGAGAGGGAAGAGGAAGAAGATGAAGAGGAGGAAGAGGACGATAGGGAGGGATTTGCTTCAGTTGATATCTCATTTCATATTCAAACGGACTCAGTTTGGTTTACATGAAACAGCAGACCACAAAAAGGATTAAACCCAGCTGATATTAAATATTTATCGATCGCCGACTCGTCCACTAAATCTCACACACAAACAATATTTCTCAAAAAACACACACACAGGAGAAGCCGGTCAGCAGCCGAGGAGAGCAGCAGCAGTTTAATGTTTCTATTAAATGAGGTCCACACTGGGGCACATCTGAGGTCATCTGGCTGCTGCTCCAGAGACTGCAGCATTAAAGGTAAAAGAAGCTTCCCCACACTTCACTTTAATCCTGAAACAGGCCTGTGTGAGATGACCTGAGAGACTCAGAGGCTCATAAGCACTGAGCAGGTCTGAGAGGTGTTGTAGGGCGAGAGCATTTAGTGCTTTAAACACAAGACGCAGAGCCTTGGAGTCGATACTGGAGGCTGCTACAAGCAGATAAAGTGATTATAGAGCTGAGGTTTGTTCAAGAGGCTCCTGACCTCAAAATGGTTGCAGGTTCAATTCCTGTTCGTGTACGGTCGTTGCCAGACTCCTCTTTAGTCTGTACAGTCAGTGTTTCTCAGAGGCAGCAGAGAGCCCTCCTGCACTCAGGACAACATCGATCTCCAGAGAAACTACAACAAGTTGTCAGATGAGATATTTCTGTCTCTCATCATGGGTGTAGCGGATGCTGGGTATGCGGGGGACATGTCCCTGAAAATCACAGGACTTATCTGTTGTGGGGAAAGAAGTCAGGAGTACGAATTTGAAAGATGTGTGAGCCTCCTTTCATGTTGAACAGAGGGGGAACAGTATCTGACAGTAGTATTCAAAGCTGCCAGGATGTGTCCCCCCTGTTTTAAATGTGATTTTAGATTTGAACTTTAGATTTTGATAGTATATAATTATAAAGACCTGAAGTCGGTCCCTGGTGCTGTGCTGTTTATGGTTACGTGGTTCTTTAGCCACTAAGGAGAGGTGCAATTGAATGCAAGAGGACAATGAATCACTCAATAGATCTCTGAACAATTTGTCCCCCTCGTTTCTGAAATGATGGCTACGCCTCTGTGTCCAATAACACACATGCCATAAAATAGCAGGAGAGCAGTTTTATCGCAGAAGAAGAAATGATCAGAGCGTTGATGTGTCCAGACTGCTGAGAGTCTCCTCTGTGCTGGTAAAGACAATAACCTGACACATGATCCACTTCTCTGAGACTCTCCACCTCTTTAGAAACAACGTCACAGTCCCTCTCTGCTCCACACAGACTGACAGAGGATTCAGAGGGAGGACTTACTGGAGCTACAAATAGTCGTAATAGAGATGTTCCTTTTTTTTGATGGTTTTTAAAATTGCTTCAGATTGCTGATGGCTAAACTCATTATAAAGTTGTCTAGCCAGCAGCTATGGTACTTTACAGAAGTGAACAAGTCATGAATGGATCTCCTTCTACCAAACAGCTGCAGAGAATCAACTGATTACAGATCAGTCTAATCACAAGGTTCATTACTACAGACCTGCAGCTGTATTCAGTATTTAGGTGCACTACACTGCTACTATACCACTGTATGAACATGCAGGGAGTGTTTCAGCCAGTGTGTCTGAATATTGGACATGTGATGAAGTCCAGAGGCCTTGTTGTTCTCGCTGGAACTGAAGTGTAAAGTCTCACTGAGCAGCTCTAACTGTAATCCAACAGAGCCCCGGGGTGGCAGCATTAAGAGATGAAACAGACCCTGAATGAAGAGTTAGAACAGGACCGACTGCACATAATGAAACACTAATGAGAGCACAGACAATGAATTTACTCCTGAATAACAGTGACGAGGCAGGACGACTGTGGGCTGTTTGTACTGAGCAGAGTTAGTATTATTATAATCTCATCAAGTCGTTCCTTGAATGCTGAAGAGAGAATGTGTTTTACAAAGGACAACTGGTGATGTGATCTCATCACTTCCTGTAAGCACACACATTAAAACACAATAAGTCAGGTGTGTGTGTGTGTGTGTGTGTGTGTGTTGACTTGGAGGACACCAGGTTTCCTCTGAGGGAAAGTCTGATAATTGTCACTTAACTATCATATTATAAACACATAGAGGAACCTTTTCTTTGCTCCACAGCTGTTAAAGTCCATTTGTAGACTATCTGTTAATCACCATCAGTGACCTGACAGAGAAACCGGGAGCAGCTTTTATTCTGTGTGCACATTGTTGGAGTTTATTCCTGAATTTTAAACAGGTCTTGTGAACAAATTGTTTTTTTTTCTGCAGGAGGAGACAGATGAACTGTCGACTGAATAAAAATGAAAATTTCTGTCATGAAAAAACATTTTAAATTCTTTAACTCTGAACATCTTTCCTTTCCTTTCCTTTCCTTTCCTTTCATTTCATTTCATTTCATTTCATTTCATTTCATTTGCTTTGCTTTGCTTTGCTTTGCTTTGCTTTGCTTTGCTTTCCTTTCCTTTCCTTTCCTTTCCTTTCCTTTCCTTTCCTTTCCTTCTTGTCCAGATGTTTCTGTCATCAAGTTTAAACTGTTTCCACCTCAGTATTTTTACACATGAGCATTTTCTTCTCTGAAGCTTTTGTTCAACAAAAAAACTGTTAAAATAAATTTTTAGATTTTATTGTTCTTTGTTTTTGCTCTTCTATTCATCCAGCTCTTTTCTTCCTCCTACCTGTTTTCCTCCCTGCTCTGAGCGATAAAGAAGGTCGATTCAGCATCTTTCAGAGGGTTGGAGAGAGAACAGAGTGTGTGTGACTAACACTGTGCTGAACCTGACGAGTATCTGAAGAGGAAAATGTTGCTGTTGTATTTGCTCTGGACTGAAACATGCTGAGGCTGTTAGTGTTTTGCTTCAGTTCAGCAAACAGAAGATCCTCACACCTCTCAGATCCTCTGGTTTGAGAGAAAGTTTGAAGGAGTCCAGTGTGCAGATCCTAACAGGACATAAACTGTTATTTTACTGCAGTGTGTAGAAATGTTGTGTAAAATCTTTTGCTTTGTGCTGTGACACTCTTTTCTTGTTGATAATGTGAGAAATCTCACACTGTGATCTGATGTGGTGTTTGATAACGATGATGTCATTATGCAAAGGAGACTGGATAATGATAATCATCACATTAGGAGGGAAACTGTTGAACTGGATCAAATCCTCACTGATCTCCATGTGCACGTCTCCCTTCACAGCCGTCACCATGTTAATGAGAGGAGTGGGCTGTGCAGCTGTTCTCTGATTGGATCACACTTTCTTCCTACGGCCACTTTCTAGCACCCAAACACACACAGAGTATCTGCTGCTCTTTGTCTGCTCACCTCTTTTCCCCCGATGTTTATTTTGCAAACAGAAAAGCAGCATGAAATTATTCAGAGTGGAGCCACTGAATCAGTCCATTTGTCAGAATCACTGACTGAAAGGCTGAAGAGGGAGCGGCTGTACTTACTCAGAGACCTACACTTATGTGTGAAACCAACAGAGCTCGATGTGCTGACTCAGAGATAAACGTGTTCCTGCAGACAAACATCAGTTTGACTGAATATGTTCCTGTGTGTGTGTGAGTGCAGAGTTAGGAATCATCAGTGAATGAGAAGAGACACAAAGTGGACAAACCTGCTGCTGCTGCTTGTGTCTCTCCTTTGGGACAGATTATGTCTCTTTGCTCCCTCACTGTTCCCATCCTGTCCTCTCCTGCTGTGACAGGCTGCTGCTCGTCCTCGGACAGTCAGCTGCTTCAGTGGTGGGAATCTTAAAGCCAGCCAGCCGAGTAACCTCCAGTAGTGACTCGGTGTGTGTGTGTGTCTGTGTGTGTTCTGTGACACAAATGTTGCTGCTCAGCTGACAAAGGTCCAGCATGACATCCAGTGCTCACCCCACCAGGTAGCTCAGGGAAGACTAAGCCCTGTCATCATCTTCACTGTGAGACAGCTGTGACTCAACATCTGTCTCAGTCTCCCAGTGGCCAACAAAAGCAATTGAAACTAAATGAAGCCGACAGCGAGACATTAAACCGACTGTCTTTACCGTTATGTTGTCATGACAGTATTAGAGGTCAACAACTGTGACAATACAAACAAATGAAACCTTTTCTATGTGCACTGACAAAGTCCCCCCTTCTATCTGTAAACATGATGAAGGAAACAATGGAGAAACTCATGAATGCATCATATCTGTGACATTCAGTGTGTTCATTTCTCCACTGGCTCAAAGAAGACAAAGAGGTGAAGCTCCTTGTTACTATAACACGAGGACGCTGGTTCACTTCCTGTCCTCAGTGCTGCTGAACTGTACAGGCTGTTTAAATCAGCCGTCAAACAGCTTTATTTAGCCGACCAATCAGAGCCGTAGTCGAGCCGTCTGTAGCAGTTAGTGTGAGGAGTCCTGCAGCAGCTCAGAGGAAATGAAGTGAGGCCGGACTGTGGAGGAGAAATAAGAGAGTCTGGAGGAGTTCAGCTGTTTGCTCAAGATGCTTCAGCTCCTCTAGTTTATAATAAGGTCAAAGGTCAGTCTGGAGGGCAGCGACCCTTCAACAGGAGAGACTCATGAAGCCATTAGACAGCCATTAACACACATCCCTCCACATATTCAGACTGTGATGTGCAGTTTGAGGAGACAGTCTGGAAAAGGCTGCAGCTTCACTGCTGTCAGGTGTTAAACAGCTTCAAGGTGACTCAGTGTTCCCACAAACCTGTTTTCACTTTGCAGTCTGATTCTTATTAAAGCAGCACTTTGGAACAATCAGCACAAAACACCGACACCAGCAGCTCTTTCAGAAACAGCCATTATGTCTGACAGAGCCTCCGTATTCAGTCTGCTCCACTCCAGACAGAGAAGAAGCTTCATTATGTTTCAATAAACAGACGCTGAAGCTCAAATCTCTATTTGATCTTTTTGCTCCACCAACATGCAAATCAGCTGTCATTCATTCAGCATCCTGCTCTCAGTTCAACAACCACAGATGGTTTTTATATTCACAGATGTGTTTCATACAGGAAACAAACAACCAGCTGACCTTCTCTTCAGAGGTCCCTGTTGTTTTTACTCGTCCAGATACAGTAACAATACATTTCATTGTCTCGCTGCAGTTCTGAGACCTGCTCTCTCAACTGCTGGTTGTTGTTTTTTAAGTTCTCAGAGAAGATACCAACTTTTTCAAAGGCTGTGATTAAATTAATTTCTTCAGACATCGAGAGTGAATGATTCATCGTCTGAGGTGAAAATTGTGCTGGACAAGCTGCTCATTTTCTCCTCTGTGTTTCCTCCCTCTGTCTCTGTCATTCATGTTCATCATTCAGCTGTGTGTTGTTGTGAAAAACAGGACAGTGATGGAGGACGCCCTCTGTGTTCATGTCCAACATCTTTGTCTCTCTAACTGCAGACAGATTGTTGTTTTTATCTGAGTGTGCCGGTGCGAGAGAGAGTGTGTGTGTGAGCATGCATGTGTGTGTGTGTGTGTGTGTGTGTGTGTGTGTGTGTGTGTGTGTGTGTGTGTGTGTGTGTGTGTGTGTGTGTGTGTGTGTGTGTGTGTGTGTGTGAGCATGCGTGTGTTTGTGTGTCCTGTTGGGGTCGAGAAGTTATCTGAGCAGTTGAGACCAGAGCTGCTGCTGAAGCTGATAAACTGTCCTTCATTCTCTCTGTGTTTCCTGGTCAAGTCAAACTTTATTGATCTGATCTGCAGGAGTGACAGACGTCAGTAAAGAGTGAACAGAGGTTAAACTGGTCACAGTCTGTCCAGAGCTGAGACACTCGAGGCTACAAAACCTCATTAGCCATTGTGACGAGTATTTCAATATAAATCTAAAGTCCACGAAATCAAATGAGGAAAGTAAAATCACTAAAATGCACAGCAGCTCATCAAAGCGACACATGTTGCAGCCTGAGATGACTGACAGTCACCACTTACCACCCACTCAGTGCCACCATGTGACTGATGTGTGATGTCAGGTGGAGGAGGGTGAAGCTCCGGTCTACAGACAGTATGAGAAGATACTGTGAAGATCAGATTCAGCTTTTCAGTGGAGCAGCCAAGAACCACATATTCTTATCAGACACATCTGAAATATATACAAATACAATCCTATAGATATCTGTAATGAAAACCAGACCTCTGCCCACCAAGTGTCAAGTGTGTGTGTGTGTGTGTGTGTGTGTGTGTGTGTGTGTGTGTGTGTGTGTGTGTGCGTGTGTGTGTGTGTGTGTGTGTGTGTGAACTCTTACTGTTTCTCTCCAGGCTCTACAGGCCTTTGTCAGCCCTCAGTCAGACAGGCAGACAGGTGTGTACAAACTCTACAGAAACACACAACAGGAGTTGGTTCAAACGTCCATCTTACCTGCAGAGAGACAAGAGATGGAGAGAGAGGTTGTTAGTGGCTAAATATTTTGTTATCCTTATTATAAAACTGTGAAGAATCTTCATTCATTCATCTGAAACATGAACAAGCTGTTCACTGGACAGATGCTTGAACAGGAGAACTAAACTGTGTCACTTCAGTAAAAGAGCATCACACGTCTTTCCTCTCTCAGCTGATGAGTCATGTGATGTAAGAAACACCTTCCACACCTGACACCTTCCAAATCAGACAGTCAGAAGGATTTTCAGATTCAGACACAGTTTAACAGGAAGTTCACAGGACTGTAGATGGAGTAATACAAAGCTCCATGCACCTCATCAAGTGTGGCATTCTTCTTTCTGCTGTGACAAAAACTCGTCTCACACTTCTTTAAACCAGCTTTCTATTTGTTCTTTATTGCTCAACAGACCCACAAACATCCCGGCTGCTGCAGTTCTTCCTGTTGTGCTGATGTCTTGGTGATTTTCTCCTCTAACACTGAAACTAACAGCAAACAATCCCACTGCAGGAAGAAAACAAAGCTCCGTCCTGTGAATGTTTCCTTCTGTCAAGGTGAGTTTTCCTCCTCAGCATCTCTCCGTCACGTGTTTTAACCACTGTGTCTTTTTAATGTAATGTGTTGCTGTTCCACCCTCCTCCTACCCAGCACCAGTGGTGTCTTCACCCTGTGCATGCTGGGAGATCTCCAGACCTCTGCTGTCTGTCTCTGTGCCAACCCCTGTTTCTCTTCAATCACTGGGCTCTTCAGTGTTTTTTCCTGCAGGAGGTTCAGTGACGAAGCAGCAGAATCAGTGTGCAGGACTTGTTTCCTCTGTGTAAATAGCAGGTCCATATCAGTGCGGCTGGAGGTGAGGCCTGTTGAGCTCAACACAGCCTGAGTTCAATGAAGCCACTGTGGAGGCTTTAACACGGAGGCTGACTGGAAGAAGCAGATTAACTAAAGAGGCTGTTCATGTTCTTCATGGGCTTCAGCTACGAGCTGATCCTTTCAATTTCACACAACCTCCAGCACACAACAAGCGTGTGGAGCTGTTTCCTGTTTGTATTGGCGTCTGCTTATTTCCATAGGAGGATTTAAGGCTTTATCTCACTTCCTGTATTTCTCCTTTGTTGTCTCTCAAATCCTTTTTATCCTGCAATGTCGAACAAACAGGAGCGATCTCTGAGGTGGTCATGACTGGATATTTATAAGCTCCTTCTCGCTGCTCGTTTGTGCTCAGATCACTGCCTCGTTTTCTTCAATACAGCCTCCACACGTTCTGACTGCCTCTGAATCCCTCTGAGAGCTGAATGAGGACAGATAGAGTATTGTCCTGCTCAGTCACAGGGTGGAGAGCTGTCATATTGTTACATAAGGTATTCCACCTGTAAAGGATCTTTGCTCCTCGGTGCTTAAAAAGAAAGTAAGAAAATATATATAAAAAATAATGGAAAACAAACAACAGCAGTGATGTCTTGTCATGTCAAACAGCCACACTAAGAGGAAACTAAATGATGAATGAAAGACGAGTGCAGGACGGATGCAGATTGTAAGTGAGAGGTAAAGTTGATGCGAGCTGTGGCTCTGCACTGAAACCTGCTGTTTAAATCTTGTTGATGTTGTGTTGATCTTTACCTTCAAACAAACCGTGTGCAGCCATCAGGACAGAAACAGCTTGAGACTCTGTCGTCACTGAACACAAGCAGGGCTGTTTAATAAGAGCGCTGTGTTACTGATGGTTAAATCCTCCACCTGCTGTCTTTTTCATGAACACACAAACACCTCCACACACACTGTCACACCTACAAACAGTCTGAAACAAAACACCCGGTTCATCCACTGATTTCAGTGAGAGTCGACACAGATCAGCTGTAAACACACTGATGAGTAAACACACAACCGTTCCTCTCCTAAAACACACACGTGTTTGTTTCCTGCCGTCGTCCGACCCACAGAGACTTCCATCAGCGAGCAGAGGACACAGACAGACGCTCACTGCTGCCAGGACCTGTGTCAGTCCTGAGTATGGACGTCCACAGTGAAATATCAAAGTCAGACTCTCCTGTGTTCTGATATCCAGCTGAACTCACAGCAGGAGGCACAAACACACAACAACTAAAGGACTGAACAACATGTCAGCTTGTGTCATGTGGAGATCAGTTCATATCCAGAGAGGGGCTGTAGAGTTATTAAACATAGATCACATTTTTCTCTGTTCACCTCATAAAAGTCACACAAACAGAGCCAGTGGCATCTTTACAAACTCTGCCTGCATAATTACTCAGCAGGTTTATGAAATATTTGTTGAACAGAAAGTTTTGTGTTTCAGTGTGCAGATAGAGTCAGTTATATAATCCAGGATATAAAATCTGTTTTATCTTCAAATCCAAAACTCAAACAGCTGCAGAGTGACTCCAGATGAGTTATGTTCAGTGTGTTCTGACCCAGTTTGTGTTTCACCTGTGTTGTCAGTCACAGCTGTAGCACACCTGAGATGGAGCAATATAAAGATATTATTAGCATTTTACATTCATGGGGCCATTAATCCTCAGATTCAGTGCTCAGGACCAACATCCAGCCTGAGTTACCAGTTTATTAGGTACACCTGCTGTTTTTAGCAGTTTCGAGCCGTGAAGCCCTCAGACTCTGTGAGACCTGGAACCTACACCTGACCTTGATACAAAGCTTCATCAGAGACATCAGAGATCACATGATGATCAAAGTACAGGCTCCAGATCAGCTGTTAGATGTATTCTTGTTTTTTTCTTGTCTTTGATATTTAATTATTTGAGAATCACCATCATCATCGTTTGAGTTCATCACTGAAATCTGCATCTCATGTTTGATGTGCATCTCATTAAGTGAAAGAAAGATATGCAAATTGAAATGTGTGACACATTATTAACCTATGTACTAAAATAAATGAGGGTGCGTGAGTGGGTGTGTGATGACACATCATGATGGTTCAGTCTGATATTTGTTCCATGGCATTACGCTGACCAGTGTTAACTCAACATGATTTGTATTTGCAGGAGAACAAGGCTGACATGTTGAACTTGTCCAGCAGCTGTTCTCTACAGTGAATAAAACACCACAAACTGCAGCTTCTGCTGAATTCACATCACAAGAGAAACTGATTACTTTAAATATCTAAAGATGTTTTGTAGCAAAGCAAAGAGATACAGTAACAATTTTCATTGTGTCTGCCTTTTGTACATGTGTAATATCCTCATAGAGAAATCACACATCAGCATTTTGTATCTTTCAGTGCCACAAGGAGGAAAAATGAAAGCTCAGCTAAGTGTCGGAGCACCTTCAGATACAAACACTAAACTGTGTTTAACCTCTGAACTGTGTTGTTCAAATGAGCTGTTTGTTGTTGGACTTCTACATTTACTTGTATTGTCTTTATCTTTACAAACATTACAACTAGCACTACAAATGAAACACTATGTTTGAAATACTCACATTGTTGACAGAACACAGACTGTAAATAACTGAGCTGGTGTAATATTAGCTGAGACACATCTGGATGTTTTTGTAGCAGTCTTACATTCATTAAAGTGGAAGTGTAGGTGAGGGTGTGTTGTTTTAAACAGCTGGAGGCTACAGCCTGCGTCCTGTTTCACTCCAACACAGCAGTGAAAACATCTCATTAGTGCTCTGGGACTGTGAGATTCATTATCGGAGACGTGACCAGATTAAGGATCCAGAGGAAACAGAGCTCACTGACACTCAGTCTTCCCCTCGCTGTCTCTCTGTATCCGTGTCTCTCACTGTGAACTCCAGAAGCAAACAAATCTCTCATTAAAATTACAAAGTCTAATTTGTCCAAATTAATTGGATGGATCCTCCAGAAAAGGGCATCGATGCTGCAAGACGACAAGCTTCAGTCAGCCTGAGGAGCAGCAGGGCAACATGAAGGAGCCTCATCTTGTCTGAACTGCAGAGGTCTGAACAATCACACCGAGCACCGTGTGGTGTCAATGAGATGAATCACTGCAACTGAAACGACTGTATCCTGTTCAAATGAGCTACAATGAAAATTCTTGCATCCATAAACGGAGAATAGAAACAGTTGAACTCCACAAAGTGACGAACAGGAAACTTCTGATGCAGCATCGCCTCTGAACACCCGATGTATTTTCTCACTCCACCTGATTTCATCATCGAGTCCAACTGAGCGGCTTCTGTCACAACTTCATCACCAAACACTGACATTTCCTCGCAGAGCTGAAATATTTACAGTCTGGAGAGCTTCATTACTGCCAACATTTAATCACAGAAGCAGACAGAAGAGAAGACGTGAGGACAAATATTCTTCCTCTTTCTGACTGACTCTCTTTTCTCTCCCTGTTTCTCATCAGCATGTCTTGTGTTTCTCTCTCGTATCATGCTTGACTGAGTGTGTGTCGATGCCCTGAACAACATCCTTCGAGTTGGACAGGAAGTGAGGTCACGTAATAGACGTGAGCTGGATCAGCTTTATCAGTGGAGCCACGACAAGATCAACATATGACAGAAGAAACGATGCAGAACAACTTTAAACCAGACCAGTTGATTTAACATCACAAACATATTTTTGACAAGTGGCATCTGTCCTTCTACTGCTAACCTTCTCTACACATATAAACACATATACAGCAGGAATAAAGAGCTTCTGTGGCGTCCCTTTGTTAACATACTGCTGAGTGCTGCACCAGCAGCCACAACCAGCTGCCAGCTAGAAGATCCAATACACAGCGCTGCTGATTATGTGGCATCAAACCAAACTGGTTCATTTATCAGTTTTGACAACTTCCCATCATGAATTGGCTTCAAATGTCGCTGAGTGGAGGAAGAAATCCCAGACTGAACAACACTGATTAATACTTAGAAAAGACACAGTGAATCATTTAAAAGTGATCCAATTGTTCATCTCAATAGAAACTGTCATTTTGTGACAGGAGACCTGAAGACACAAGAGTTCATCTTAGGAACTGATGTGTCAGATCAGACAGGTGACAGCTGGTCAATAAGCCATGTGTTAGATAAGGCAAATAGAGGTTTAGACATGAGGAGTGTGAGGATGGGCTGTTTTTACCAAACCTGTCAATATAAAAGCACAAAGAGTCAAAGTGAGGATCGAGTCTGTCTCAGGCTGATGATGAAACGACTTTGAGGAGGAGAACAGAAATCTCTCTGGGATTCTGTGTGTGTGTGTGTGTGTGTGTGTGTGTGTGTGTGTGTGTGTGTGTGTGCGCGTGTGTGCGTGTGCGTGTGCGTGTGTGTGTGTGTGTGTGTGTGTGTGTGTGTGTGTGTGTGTGTGTGCGTGTGCGTGTGCGTGTGCGTGTGCAGAGAAAGACATGAATGTTTACTTCAGAGTGGGAAAGAGCAAACTGGAAGTTTGGAGTTCATTAAATACAGCAGGACTTGTGTTGCTGATACATTTTTCATGATACTCTATGTTGGTGATCATGAGTTTTCCTGTCAGTTTCCCTCTGTGGGACTTCAACACACAAGGCCTTATGGTGCAGTTAGACCTTGTGGGAGAGTTCATGTATATATTTCACAGCAGTCAAATATGATGAAAAAAAAAGTGTGCTGCCACAGTCAGAGAAGTGAGACTGTGAAGAACTGCTTTGATCAACACAATATTCATGATGCAAATGTACAGTATCTTAGTATATGTTGTCCAGTGCAACACACTGTAACACTCTGTAAAGGCGTTGCATGTCCCTCAGTAGTGGTTGACTCACATTGTAAGCAGAATAAACACACCTCATGTACTCAGATACAGATGGAGCTGTACACAGAGAGGAAGTCACGGCTCGATGCATCAAACTGCATCAGTATGCAGACAAATGTCCCACAGACAACTGTTAGTAAAGAGTCACTGTGTTGTGGGCAGATGGCAGCTTTAACCTACAGGAAGAAAACAAAATGGGTGTCACCAAAATCAGATGGGTGACATGAGATTGATGAAAATCTGCCCTCAAATCTACCGTCCACTTCAATCTGTAACTGGTAAAGAAGTAGAGACTGAAGCAGAATCAATGACTGGAGATAAAAACACCTCATCACACTCCCTCATTAAACAGAGCATTCACATTCACCTTACACAGTCTAGTCCACTGGGTTCAAAGCTTCTCACCCGCGGGTGTCATCATTCATAATTCATTTCCAGTCCACACCGGTTCTGCTCTCTAACTGAGCTTCTGCTGTCAAAGAGAAAACCTCCAGCTCAGGTTGGACAGTAAGAGCATCTTTATTTCTGTGTGTTTGTGAGCTGAGCACATTTAAAACTCTGATTCTTTCAGCAGAACTCCAGAACCTCAGGAAGGACTTGAAGTTGTTGGACACTTTTGTCTTCATGCTATATTTGTGGAATGTGGCGCTCCTCTCCTTCCTGCACTTGGCCTCACTCCTTTTGTTTAAATGTGACTGGAGGATTTTGAAGTTGTTTCCCCTTAATGGATCTAAAACGCAGTAAAGGAAGAGACAGGATGGTGTAACACAGAACTTCACTTTCATTTTCTCCCCAAATGGGTTTAATAATAAATTAAAAAAAAAAAAAAAAGATGTTATCGAGCTGAGAGGGAAATTTCTCTTCAACAACAACAGATGGAATGCTGTGGAAGTAAAATGTATTTTATGAGTCTGTTGACTTTTGTTTCTCATAACACACCTTCACTGAATGAACTCTGTCACTTTCCAAGTGGCTACACATGTACACAGGAAAGGCTATATTCATCTGAAAAACATTTATATAGACAGTGTGATAAAGCTGTGCATTTGAACAACAGTGTTTACAACAAGTTTAACTTTCATTATTATTTTATTATATTTCACTGTGTAATGCAGTGTTTACTTGTTGCATCTGATATCTGGGTTTTTGTGCATGTTTCTCCTCATGGGGATGTAAAGGGCTGTGGTGGTGTGTTTGTGGAGACCGGAGCTGCAGTAACTCAAACTGGTCAACGTGAACAAAGCTCACTGAAACACACAGACAACATTGCTGAATTAATGGGGTTTGACAACAACGAGGACTGGTTTCATTTCGAGGGGGGCCCCTGTCAGTTTGACCCCGAATTCACATAAGACGAGCTGAAGGAAATGGAGGGGAAAACGGCAACAGAGGGAGAGCTGCCAGTGGAGCCACATGAGTCTCAGTGTTCCGGGATTTGGTGGTGTGGCTGTGGCCACTGAAATGGAATGTTTGTGCTGCCAGGAGTCTGACGTGTTTAGGCAGTGCTTGGACGCCATGGTGGACGCAGAAAGTCGCGGCATAATGGCGCGTGGGGTGAAAACAAAGGAGAGTACTGCCCAGTTGTGTGTTGAATGCCATAAGAGCCAAGTACCCATCCCTCCCTGGACAGTACCATGAACCCAACAGCTGAGTTTACCAGCATTCAAGACGCTGAACGAGACAGTCCTGGCACAACTCATTGTCTTCAACAAGCGACGTGAAGGGGAAGCGTTACACTTGACTCTTGAAGCCTTCAAGAAAGCAAGCTCAAATCCAATGAATCCCATTGACGTGATTTGATTCATACGCTGAAGTCTGAAATTCTTCATAGATTTAGCAACTCTCTACCTCACAAAGGGGAATTTCCACCACAGTGCCAGCAGACAGGGTCTCTTGACTGTGGAGGGCCAGGTGGTGGAGGCAAGTTTTTTTTCATGACTTCTAGTAGGCAGACAGTTTGGAATATCATTATAACACATGTCATCTATCTTGTCATTCAGGCATCACCTGTGATTAAAATCTCATCTGGGAAGGGCTTCTACCCCCTGAAACTCTACAGCAGGTAAGTGGTAAAGACTTACTACTACTACTTTTGCACACCGCACTTTTCAAAAAATAAATAAATACAATTTAAAACCATGTATCATTGTCCTTCTGTGGTCTATCGCATAAAATCCCAATAAAATACATTTACATTTGTGGTTAAAATGTGACAAAATGTGGAATAGTTCAAAGGGGGTGAATAATTTTGCAAGGCACTGTATATTTGCAGGTCATGGACAGGTAGATAGATGGAGAAAAGGAAGGGGCCAGAAGAGGGAGAGGAGGAGGAGAAGGTGATAGATGAGATAGAGGAAGAGGAGGGGAGAAAGGACTGAGACTTGTAAAGAGGAAAAGAGGGGAAGAAAGAGGAGAGAAGATGAGGTACAGCAGGAAGAAGAGGACGAGGAACAGAGAACAGAAAGAGGAAACAAAAGTGGGAGTAGGAAAATGAAGAGGTAGTGTGTTGTAACAAATGTTATTGTTAAAAAAAATGTATTTCATGTATTTCCCTATGTTTAACAGGGTTCTGATAGGCTCCAGGTGTGCACCTGGAGGGAGGCAGCAGTCAGCCCAGTGTACATTGGAGACCATGTCACTGTAACAAACCTCAAGGCTCGGAATAATTCCAGCCTTCACTCCACATTGCACACCACATTCCAGGCACTGCCTTGTTTCTGTTTATTTGTTCAGCTCAGTTTTTCCTCCTATTTTTTATTTCAAGGACTTCAAACCATACAAAAAAAATAAACATTTTAATAGGTTTTCATAAAATTAAAAAAGAAAAAAAAAATCGACAGTTTTTCCATGAATGGAGTGATCAAATATGAGTTAATGTTGGTCAGAGTGAGGTAATGAGTGCTGACAAGCAGGGATGTCTGAAAACACTGCTAAGCCTACTGCCACCGAAACCTGACCCCAGGTAAAGTTCATTTAAGTGAAAATGCTTGATCCAGAATGCAGAGGCTGTTAAGTGTTAAAATCAGTTTGAAAATGTTCTGTTTGATTTTGTTCAGTGTATTATTTATGTTGTTCCTTTTTTAAAATGATCTCATTTTTTTTTTTTCAATCGTTCACTTCAATCATTGAATTTAAGTGTATTAAATCTGTTCTTAAACATTTTTTGACTTCACTGGTACTCAGCAGCGGTTTAACAAATCTATTGTCAGTGCTTAATTGTCTAGGCTGTTGCTGTTTCCATCCTTACCAGGCAAAAACGCAGGAGTCGGTCAGTGTCCTCTATATCTGAGATGGGAAACAATGTAACCGTTTTAACTACAAATCATGACTAAATACTTCTCCATCTCAGCTCTGTGTACACTTGAATATTCAAGTTCCCTACACACACGACATATTCACTAGTCTAAGTGGCAAAACTGGACATGCTTGGTGTCATAATTTACATATTTCATGAAGTTAATTGAAACTCAATTTATTATGACATAACAATGTAATGTTTGAATGTCATAATAAATTGAGAGTTTCAGTTAACATCAGAAAATATACAAATAATGTGTTAATCCGTTCTTCTGCTCCTTTCTGGTCTCAGTCATGGGAGTGAGGACAGCTTCCTGCCAAGAGGTTGGAAAAAGGGGAAAATCCCGGGTTAAACTGTAATAAAAGAAAGATAAAGCCTGCGCACTTACCTACTGGAAGTCCTGAGCCAAATTTACTTCACTTCAACTGTGAGTTTAAAGTAAATTGGAGGGTAATTTTTGGTGCAGTTTCTCTCGCACTAGTAGGCCTACAGTATAGTGTAGGTGTAATTAAGCACACTTCTTTGATAGCTCTAAAACAAACTCACTTTCTATACTGTTATTTTATTTGTACATGTTATCCTGGTTTTTATATGTGAATGGTATAATAAATGTTTATGGTTACTAACCATAAGTATTATTGAAATACTGTTCATATGAACAGTTAAACATGTGAGCACTTGAATGTTTAGTCCTCATCTTTGATATACTTGAATGCTGAATGTTGTACAACAAAACTGAAAATTTGAGATTTGGTAAGATTGAGGTTTGATGCAACATTTTGCATTTTTGACAATTAAACCTTTAATGATGCATCTGAGAATAGAGTGTAATAGGTATGACCTTGTTTATAGGTCAGGTTTTTTGAGAGAACGGGAAAATCCGAGGACCAGGACGAGACCCCGGCTGTGACAGAATGGTGAGCTACGAACTTTGAAAAACAGACACAGACAGGGAGATACACACTCACACACACATACATTCATATCACACTTCCATGAACCTTTTAATACAGGTGCACCTGCAACAGTTTTCAGTGCACAAGGGCCCTGACGGATAATCCTATTTTTTGTGTACATTTTCCTTTATTCACTATAAAAATACAAGAGTGGCTACTCAACAGTTTTTCTTGTGCTTGGGTCATTATTGGTGCTCATTTGCATGGCTCCCAACGAATCTGGGCTCTTCTGATTCTAGCTTTTGCGGGTCCAGACCCGACTGAGCTCCCCACACTTTAATCACATCAGCTCATTCTGATGAGGACAATCATCTCAAGTGGCAAAGATTGAGCTCTAATTAGATTTTCTAACGGAGACCAGAGAGAGAACATTAGCAGAAGCTTCTGATACTTCATGACTTATAATTACAGAACATGAACTCTAATCCTGCTTAATTTGATTCTCTTTGTGAGAATGTAATACACAAAGATTGAGTCAAACAGCTCTTTCAGTGACTGGAGAGGTTTGTCCCACACACTAAAGCTGTGTTCTGTAACGAAGCATATTAGTCATAAAGACACTCAGTCGACTGCACAAAGTAAAACATTGTATTAATATAACAGAAACAACACAACAGAGCAAGAATCACAGACCAGAGACACAAACAATCCTATTTTGTATTCCAGAGGCTGGAGCGTTGGGATGCATACTGTACATGCTGAGGAAAATAAGTCCCAACAGGATGAACCAGATCTGATCCATCCTGAACCGCAGAGTGATTCTAAATACATGAATCAGAGGCAAAATTAAATTACGGTATATATCACTCAGTCAGCATACAAGCTGCTTCCATAGTTAGCCCAAGGAAGTTTGATACGTTTTTTAATCATGTTTATTTTTGGTTCCTGTCTAGGCAATATGTTGCTTGACCATATTCTGAACCGGCTTTACAACCAGCTGTCAGGCTGGCTGGAAAGGGCCCCTCAAGATTATGATTTTCATGACTACATGATTTCTCAGGAGCTTGTCCTTCTCAGCGTGTGTTTCATCTGAACACGTAGACTATATGTAGTACTAGGTTTAATCAATTTATGTTTTCATATTTAGATAAAGACTATTGTGTTTGGAAACTCTGACTTGAAAGCACGTATCACTTTGCAGTCACTGTGCTGAACGAGCAGCAGGTGCTGCCGTGAGTCCCTCCCCCGTCCAAAAGCACTCACAGGCAGTCAGTCTGTCAGTAGCTTCGGGCAGCAGTCCAGCCTGCAGTCAGACCAGAGAGGAGACACACACCACTCCGTGTCCAGGCTGCAAATGAATTCTGTCAGTCAATATCACACTGATGATCACCGTGGCTCCGGTGCAGCAAAAAAATAATAAGTACAACTTGAAATTCAAACTTTATGTCATAAGATATGGAGACGAAAACTCTGGAGAACAACTTCTTGCAGAAGGATGCCAGAGAATTCACAGAGAAGCTGGCAAAGTTTGTGACATTTTCATTGCGGATCTTTGTGAGGAAGGAATTAAACGCCTGTCCCAAATTGCCTCCTTGTCCCAAATAAACGCCTGGTCTGTTAAGTGATGAAAACAAATAAACACCCCGGCTTTATTTGGTATTGTACGGTATGATTGCTCTCCCGGCCCGGGGAGCACGGCTTGACGCTAAGCTTTTTTCCAAGTAGCACTATGCTACCATAGGGCGGCTGTAGCTCAGCGGGTAGAGCAGGTCGACTAGTGATCGGAAGTTCACCGGTTCAAATCCCAGCTCCGGGCAAGGCTGGGCTGCATGTCGAAGTGTCCTTGAGCAAGATACTGAACCCCACATGGCTCACTAGTGAGGGCCCTGCGATGAGCTGGCGACTTATCCAGGGAGTACCCTGCCCTCGCCCTGAGACAAGGCTGGGATTGGCTCCAGCAGCAACAACCCGTGACCCCATGGAAAGTGATAAGCGGTTACAGACAATGACATGACATGACACTATGCTACCATGCTGTAAAATTTAGTAGCACACAACATTTTTTAGTAGCACAATGAAAATTCAGCCATTTTGGTAAAAACATCTTGTTAAAAGAAATATTGCCCAAATTTTGCCCTCTTTAAAGACCAACCACTTAAACACGTTTTCCCACTGAGGGTTGTACTTACAAAGCTTCACAGCTACAGTGCGCCGGCTGCCTCCTCCCCTCTCCCTTTCTCTCCAGCGTACCCGGCTCATCCATTCCCTTGTCTACCACCAGGGTATCCGCGGCGTCTTAAAAAGTATTAAAAGATGATAAATCAATTTTGGGAAAATTAAGACTTTTAAAAAGTATTAAAAGGTGATAAATCAATTTTGGGAAAATTAAGACTTTTAAAAAAGGTATTAAAATTAGCTTCAGGATTCCTGTATATACCCTGACCACCTCGTTTTATGCCCCGTCCTCTTCTTCTTTGTCACTCTCATTTCTGTCTTCCTTCTTATCATCTTCTCTTGTTTTCTGAAAATAATGCATTAGGGGGTTCATTTTCACGACGCCGACACTCTTTCGCTTCTTCATTTTGTGTTTAGATTTTAGTTTGATTTAGCTGCAGTCTTCACTGTGTGTGCGCGTGTGGTCACTTGTCTATTATGGAAGCACTGCATTGGTTAGATTTGAATACGTGGCTACAATGCTGCGCTTGCATTGGAGGAGACGATTCAGGTTGCCATAAAAAAAAAAAAAAGAAAAAAAAAGAAAAACTGCTCAGTGCTCACGTAAACAGCAAAACGGTGGATGCACTACAGTTTCTGTGGGAGTCACACTGATGCGACTGAATGTAATTTTCTATTCGGACTGAAAATAATCAACTCGCAAATGTGAGCAAAACAGCACTGTTGAGCCCTGGGGAGAGAGACACGCATCACAAAAACAGGGCCTGTGGCAATTTTGGACGTAGACATAATATACGTAGACGCCTCATAGACTGACTCTGCCTATTGGAGCTGACCTATCAGTGCGGATGCCGTCTTGGATGGGTCTCCAATGCACCCCCCTGATTTTATTTCTACTGAGGAAGGTGTATCCCCAACTACAATAATCATAACCTTCCAAATTTTTACCGGATTTTCACACGGTTACAAGCGACAGAGATTTAGTTATGATACAGGGATACTAACCCTTGTCCCTACTGCTTTTAGTTGAGCGTCCTGAATCCAATGGCGGAACTCTTCTTCTCCTTAGCAACGTCGCATGTAATTCCTCTGATGTGGGACAAAAGCCCCTCTCCTCTGATTGGCTGTGGGGTCAGTCGATCTCAGATCAGCACTCGCCTTTTCCACTATAGACTGAATGTACAGGTAGTTTTGCACCAAATATCTCAGTGGTGGCACGATTTGTAGTTGAAGAAAACAGCATTTGTGACTCGTGGGGAAGATTTGCGCATATATAGAACATCTATCTATCTATCTATCTATCTATCTATCTATCTATCTATCTATCGATCTATATAGATCGATAGATAGATAGATAGATAGATAGATAGATAGATAGATAGATAGATAGATATCCTATTCTATATATGTATTAATATATTCTATATTCTTGGCATCTGGTTACTTCCTCCATAAGATGTTGCTTCCTGGTTGCTTCCTCAATAAGGTGTGACTGTGACAAAGTGTGACAAAGAACTGAGGTGCAGCTTTTCTTGATCGGTTGGCTCATATTTACAGTCTGTTGGCTGTAAATGGTAACTGTCCAGTGGCACTTTTGGGAATGGTGGTGCATCCTCGTGGATGACAACACTGTCAGGTGGAGGTGGTGGGTGTTGATATGACAGGATACTGCCAGTTTGTAACTTGCCAAAAATGGAGTCCACAAGTGATTTGTCGGATGTGAAGAGTGGGAACAGCCATATTGACCCTGCAGTACATGGGTCTGGTCTAGATTGGGAAAGGAAGGAAAGAACAGGAGAAGAAAAGATAATTGTGGGTCATTTTAGAGCTCTGATAGATGATGCTAAATCTGTTTATCAACCCACTTATCAGTTATCTAGGCTTCTCAATCTGGTATTGATGATTCATGATAAAATACCTCAAGATAATTATAAATTAAGGTCAGGGTTCTTAAACTATTAATTGATTGTCAAGGTTATATGGCATTAACTATATGTGCCATCAACAGTTTATATGTCCAGCATCAGCGTGATGTATTGCTATGTTAATTGCTCCTAACTCTTAACTAGCTAATAATGACAACTGTGGGTTCAGATAACAGCTTTACCTCTCCACGGTCCTCTCTTAACCGGAGATATGACAGCCACCAATGGAGCCGCTTCTCCTCTTCCTCCAGAATCAGCAGAAAGAAAATCAAAATTTGCTCTAGGTCAAACATCACTTCGAAAGACGCAAAGGCCGTGTCCTTTGAAGGGTGAAGCCCCTGAACTGGGACACAGCGACTGTGTAACAACATGTTTTTGCTCCATTGATCTCAAGCCGTGTTCTTCCACTGTCAGACGTGTCTGTGTTCAGCTTCAACTGCAGTAATCCCTGTATTTACAAAGTCGTCCTCGTGTTGAGAGCTTTGCTCTGTTCAAGGCCACTGAGCTGTTGACTTCAGCCTGCAGGGACTCCACAGTGTCGTGTGATGGAAAGAAAACACATTCAGCTTCATTAGAGACCGACACAACTTGTCAAAACCAAACTATCAACTTGATTCCTACAAAAGCTGATCAGTTATCAATAATTTTTTGTTGAGATGTTCTTATTTGTGACTGCAGTTCACCATGTTTACCTGTTTGATGTTTTTAAATAGTATACTTTATTTGTTTTTGACACTTTCTATACAGCTACACATTTCTTTACCAAACATGATGAGTTGTTCAATATTTAGGATTTGAAAATAACATTAAGCTTATAACAGCTATTGCAATAAGCATTTATTAATTAAAGTTTATAAGATATTTCCTGTATTTATATTTAATGAAAAGAGAGAATACATTAAGAACAATAACTGTCCTCTCATCATAAGCAACAGGAAACTGTTCTGCCCTGTGAGCATGATACGATTATATTTTAAGAGCAGCCCTTTATTTTCACTTAAGATTCAAGTATTGAAATTTAAACTCCAGCCTCGAGCTCAAAAGACAACTGAGAGATGAAGGTTACAGCAGCTCTACATTTCAATGAGGATTCCTCATTTCAAAGGTCAAAGTCAGACTTGAATGTAAATTGAGTTTTCCATCAGGGAGAACTCTGAAGAAGGAAACAGATTCCTCAAGTCCACAACAACATGAACACACTGAAAGTTTCCTCCCTGAGAAGATTGGAAGAGTCCGGTCGACACGTTTGGCTGCTATTGATCAACTCTTCATTAAATCTCCACTCCAGATGTTTTCTCTCTTTTAAAGCAGGTGTTGATCAAACCAGCCGGACCTCTCAGGAAGCATATTCTCATTATTCAGAGTTTTGTTCAACAGCAAAGTAAACATGCTCTTATTGTAACAGAGAAACATCTGGAGACCCGTCCACCTCACATCTGGAAGATCCATCTGGAGCAGAGAGTCATTTATATGACAAAGGACGGACAGACAGTTGAACTTTTCATGCTGATATTGTGCTGCTCTAAAAAAGTAAATACATTATAAACAGCACTCTCCTGCTGATACAGCCATATTCCCTCTGTGTATCACAGGTAGACCAATGAAAACTTCTCACATGATCAACATATTAAACACTCGAGCACTCTCGAAGTAGACGAGACTGTATTCCTTAAAGTCCTCAAACTAATGTACCACTGAACTCTAATGAATCAAATATTCAGCTCACATACTGTGTATCACAGCTGTAATCATGTTGATCTGTGAAGTCACTTTTCTGCAGGTGTTTAAGTTATTTCCTCCTCTCATATGAAACGACTGTCAGACTGTCTGCAGGTTGATAATAAGGCTGATAATAACCCTCTCAGGTTGTTACACCACAGCTGTCACAGTGAATCACATCTTAATGGAAAATTAAAGTGGAGATCTCAGATTTAGGTTTAGCTGTGACTTCTGATCTGCTTATTATCTTCAGAGTCACACACACACACACACATTCATACAGTATATTTGTGTCAGGTGGACTTTCTGTCACTTTGGAAGATTTGTTTTCACTTTGTGGGGAAAACGATGAAGGTTGTGCAGGATGTGTGTCTTTTATTAGATATCTGACCTCTGACACAAGACTGCATGTGTTTCATTCATTCATTCATTCATTCACTGGCTTCATCATGTCACACAATATGATAATTAAAGCATAAAATGAATTCTAAAAAATTAATCATTAATTAATATTAATTATCTCTAACACATTTATTCAAGCCTGAAGGTTAAACGCACACAATTTAATTTAACGTTAGTGTTAGGAAGTGGTTGAATGCTAACCTTAGCCAATATGTTGTTTTAATTGAAATGTGGCCCGATGTCCCTCCAGATTTTTGTCAGTGAACACTTTTCAGCTGCAGATCACTCAGGAAGCTGTGAGATTAATAAATGAGTCTGATTCTTTGTTTTTATTCGACTTATAGCCTGAAACACAGCAGCTTAACAATATACCAGCATTCAAGCTTCACACCCTGAGAGTGACTTTGGAGGAACAAGGCTGCAGTGTGACTATGATATTATATCATATATTATTTTATATGTATGTAGTCTATTGCATGATAAAACGTGTCTTCTGGAGACTCCTGCTCAGCCCACAGCTGAACCACAAACTGCTCTCTCTCTCTGAAGAAGTGAGAACATGTTTTTTCTCTCCCCTTCTTTATTTTATCTCCTGAAACCTTTACTATCACTTTTTAAAAAAATGTGTCTCATGTCAGATTTTACTGTTAAATCTCCTCCCTCCAGCCAGAGAAGCTTATTATTCTCAGCACTGAGACACATGACATTTATTTCTTGGCTTTCTGCAGACGTGCGGCAGCAGATGTGAGAAATGTGATTGGACTCCTGCTGCAGGCGGAAAGACAAACAGGAAGCAGTGAAAAGCTCTGGCAGCAGTTGTGTAGCTGTAGACGTGTGAAGAGAGAAGAATGAATCTGAGTGGATGTCTCATGTCACAGAGCAGAGGACGGAGACAGCAGCAGGACCACCACTCTGCCGCACTAGGTTGCAACTTTGATTTTGGGAGAAAATGAGTTATTGTCATTTTTAGAACAATAAACATAAGTTTTATCATGTAGATCAGTGGTCCTCAGTAGGTGGCCCCCAGGCCGCATCCGGCCCGCGGGCCTCCTGTTTGTGCCCCCCGAACTGTTATTCCTTCACGCTGTGTTTTGGTTGGGTCAGCATGACTTGCCATCTCCATGCCATCGATACACAGACAGCTGAGTCACTCACTGCTTCAAGCGCAATTTTTAACTTTTACTTTCATTTTTGGAGCAGTTCCCATATTGACATTTTGCCAGCTGTAGGAGCCTAGATTGCACAAAAATGGCGTGTTCCAAGTTCACTGCTAAAAGAAAAGTGGACAGTGAAAATCGGCAATTCAAACAAAAATGGACTGAAAAAATTGCATTCATTCTTCCTCCAACCAGCAAAAGACCCATGAGCTTAATATGCCAGGAGACTATAGCTGTGATGAAGATGTCCAATTTGAAGCAGCATGATGAGACTTCTGAAGATACATTTCCTCAAACATCAAGTTTCAATTTAGTTGTTTTGGGGGGGAAATAAGATGATGTTTTTGCCGTAACTTTAAAAAGCTGCTCCTCTGCCAGCTGCTGCAGGAATTTCCACCGGGCTCTCCTGCTGCTGGTGCTCCTTGAATAAGATGCAGGCATTGATCCCAGCCAGGTCGAGGATGCCATAGAAGACACTGGCCATCTTCACGTACCGCCTTTGACGAAGTACGCCATCTGGCCCGGGACGTCCTCCTGCAAAGCTGGAGTGGACCGTTTTGAAAAGCAGTCTAGGTGTTAGTGATGATCTGTTCTATGGAGCAGATGACATTTTCATCACCAGCACACCAGAGGCCACCCTGGCGGTCTTTAAAAACTCCCTTCCACTCTCATTGATTGCACCAGGGCCTTCCCCTGATGCACTGTCTGCCCTCGTTTCTGTGACTGCTGAGCCTTCCGATACACCAGACCCCCAACTTCCACCAGCTGCACCAGCCACAGCCCCAGAGAAGACAACCCCCAACCCTTTATGCCCAGAAAAGTGAGTCCAATAGGGTCAATATTGCTTACTTTTTTTAATGAAAGTTATCAATGGTATCATGACATTGTGCTATACAATAGAAGTTAAGGTCTTTTGCTTTGGCATGGCCGATTGTCATTTTGTTGGCAATGCTGTGGCAGAATAGAGTGACTTCCGAAATTGGGTCAAAGGTCAAAGGTTTGTAGATAGATTAATACAGGTTACACCAAAAAATGTGAATATTACAATATTATACCTATAACTCAATTGTCAGGACATTAAGATACATTTAAAGTCCCTTTTCTCAGTTTCACACTCTGGAGAGTTAAGGTCTTTTGCCTTAGTTGGGCAGCACTGTAGACCAACATGTCCTGTCTGCTCATACAAGAGGCTGCTAAACTGTCTGATGGACTGTTGAGCATTTCTGTGACCAGAAATGATATACATTTACACTGAGCTCAGATTGTTAGCAGTTACTATGGAAAAGACAGAGGCGTGCTAACAAGTGTGATCTCAGTGGAAACAGTGTCGACTCTCTAACTAAAAATGTTCTGCTCATGTTGAAGCTCATTATTTTTCTCATCATGTGATGATGATAAGATGGTAATGTTCTTGCTGAGCTGAAAGCTCTGCAGGCTTTGTTTGTCACTCGGTAATGAAGGATTATTTTACTACACTGAATATTTACACACTGATTGACACAGCAGGAGAATTATGAGAGCACTGCAATCAGATTAGAGGATGATTGCTCAAAATGACAGATTTAATCACAACAGATTAAAAACAGTTCACTTAGACAATCCTCAGACTGTGATGGAAATGTGTATTCTAACCTCCATGATTTTATACAAGTGTCTCTCTGAGGCCGACACCCTCATCTGTAATATGTTACTTATGTCTGTGCAGAATGACCTTTGACCTTATTGGAGCATCTGCAGCAGCTCAGCATAACTTTATCTCCTCTGCATGACTGAGACTGCTGATTCATCAGAATTAATATGATGGAGCACTGACCAATATTATGAAGAGGAACCTTTTAGAGACGCATGACTGAACCACCGGACCACTTTAATTACCTTCATCATAGGCGGTACATTTACTACCTGTTCATTTATAAGGAGAACAATTCTGTGTTTAATTTTCCACTTGAGCTGTTCCACATGCAGGAGGCACCTGAACGTTTCCATAATGTCAGCTTTTATTCAGACTGGGGTCTGTGAATCATCTCGGCTCTGACTGATAGCTGAATAAATAATGAGTCAGTGTTTAAAACAGGATGCTGGGAGCACAGCTCCACCTCTCTGCTGGAGCTGAACACAGGGAGGACAGAGGAGACGGCAGACAGCTCCCAGTGAGTGAACCTGTCCTCCAGCTGCAGGTGTTGAAGCAGCTCAGAGGACAGGCTGCTGTGGCTGCAGAGCAGACGGACAGCAGTGAAATCAGAAACTGCAGAGAGACGAGGGAACAGACAGATGGTTCCCAAAGAGACTTCAACAGAGACAGTGAGGAGATATTTTGGGGACAGTTTCTGCTTTTGTTCAATTTCCTCCATTTCCTGTTGTTATGAAGTCACTGTAATGTTGTTAGATTCAGACTTCATCTCATGTTTCAAGTCTCACAGTGGTTTAAAGTCAGCCTCATGGAGCTGAGCTGCTGAGATCTGTCTAGTGTATCATACTTGCTGCTGATTTGATCCAAAACTACAAGATGAGAACCATCAGGTTTATCTTCCACTGTTAATAGTTTAAAGTAGATGTGTCATTTATGTTTGTTCTAGTATTCTCTTAAAAAGAAGACGCAGGTTTAAGGCTCTCTACCTTGAGATGTGAAGTCTTAATGCAGTTTGTCTCCATGTTAATGTGAAGAAACATGCAATAATGTGGAAGGTTTGAAGTTCATTACTTTGACTCCACAGTCAGACAAAGCATTTGTTTCCTGATGTGAGTGAATGTCACTGATGGTGATTCTTCAAATGGTCCCTCCTGTTTCTGCCCTCTGGTGTTGTTGGCTAACAGATGCTCTTTCACAGGACTGTCACCACTGGCCTCCCTCACAGTTCCCCTTTAAAACCTCATCATAATGATTCATCAAGACATTTAGCAAAGAGTTTTTCTAATGACAGAAATGTATCTGGAATATAGAACAGCAGAGAGCAGAAAGACAGAACAGATGAAGAAGAGCTGATCTTTTAGATGAACATATAAGTTCCTGGTCTGAACAACAGAACCAGAGTTCCTCTTATTGAGTCAGTGTCTTGGACTGTGTGAGCTGGAAATAGTTCAGTTTGTTTTTTATCAGCCTCTCCACTCTTGTTCTGTCTTTGAGCCTCAGTTACACAGTTCAGGAGACAAAATGACTTCATGGCTTTGTTGAAGGGTGGACGGAGAGAAAACACCACAGAGCCACAGCTTCTCTCTGAACCCAGAGCAGCAGGTAAAACTGTTCACAGAGGGAGATATCATCAGCTCTTTCTTATATCCACTGGATCCTCTGGGATTTGATCAGCTAAGTCTCACTAAAGACAAAATCATCTTCACCTGGACCTGTGAACAGAATCAGAACCTCACAGTTTAACTTCAGAGACTGATGAGAAGAAGGTGATCGATTGTCTCCACCTCCACACAGTCAAGTAAGCCGCTCCATCAGCTGGATGGAGGTGTGTGTCCCCAGGAGTGATCCCATGAGGGAGAGATGTGAGTCTGGGCAGAGCTGGAAAATGTGACTCATGAACTCCGTCCTTCAGGGAAAATGATAAATGGGATCGACAGCAGTGTGTTGATGTTGTTCTGCCTCAGTGACACAGTGACTCAACAGCTGCTTGTATCGCTGAGAGCCGCTTATCAGGCTGACTGCCCGCACACATATTCACACACACACACACACACACACACACACACACACACACACACTCACCTCTCCAGACTCCCTGCAGAGGACGCTCACACAGACGTCCAATCCCAGAATGACTTCTGTTATTTCTTTAAAGAACTCTTATCAGAGCCGAAGGTTTCCTCTCTAATCTGAATTCAGTTGATCCGATCATCAGTCAAGTCTCATTTCTATTTAACATTTACAATAAAATATGAATTTCAAGTCCACAGAGTTCATCTGTGTGATCATGACAGAGAGTCAAAGTAATAATAAAAGTAAGTTGAGTTGAGTGTCAGCACTGGATCACTTCATAAAGTGCTGCTCCAGTTCTGCACTGCTCCCAGGTCAGTCAATAGATTGTGTATTGTGAGGTCCACAGGTCATGCTTTGACATCTATGAGTCACCGATCAGTCCAGATATATTTCCTCTATGTTCTATATCTCAGTGCTCTGGCTCTGCATCACACATTTATTATTCTCTTTATCAGTTTCATATTAGAGTGGATGGAGGCAGGGGAGTGTTTGAGAGCTCCCATAAGGCCTGTTTGTATCTCACACAGCTGATGGAGCTCTTACTACATTAAAGGAGGCAGCATCACTCCTCTCCTGCAGAGCAGCAGGAGTAGTTTGGTGTGAGAGCAGTGTGCATGTGTGTGCTGAGCACAGCTGGGTGGAGTTTTGACACCCGGGCAGCTGTTTATTTGAGACATTAACAGGCTGTTTAATCTAGTTATCAGTTTAAGTGTGAAAGTACATGTTATCTTTGTCACTAAAGACTGTGGAGAGAAGATGTTTTCTCTTCTTTCCTTCAGGCAGAATTCATTTTCAAAGCAATTTAAACTTGTTCATGTTGCACAATGCAGCTTTACAGAAACTGAATGAGTCTAAACTAGGACAATTTAAATATGAAAATCTGGAGTTTATACTTTGTTTGCTGTAAAAGCAGAGAGCGTTCAGACACCAGCGTCTGTCTGTGGATCAACAGGAAGGTACTGCAGAAGAAAACAATAATACAGTTCATTTATTTCCTCGTGACTTAATGAGTGATAATTTCCAGCTGAGACAGCAGGTGGTTGTGATCAGCTGCAGTAGCTGACATGATATTAAACCAACAGTATTCAGACTGAGGACAAGAACAAGAAGCCAGTGTGTTACAGGTCAACACAGTAGCTGATGATCAACGACGTGTTTTCTCATTTGGGCACTCAGGGATTTCAGCTTTTAAAATATTTATGCTAAAATATCCAGCACTTATATCCACACATGTTTCTGTCATCACAGTCAACATCACAGCTGACTGTGATGTTGACTTTGATGTTAACTGTGATGTAAACTGTGATTATCAAAGTCTACATGACAGTTTACATCACAGTCAACATCACAATCAATTTAAATTCAATGAAATTACTGTAAATAACTATTGGTATTTTTTGTCTTTTCAATGTAATCAGTTTTGTTTCATTCTTTTTTGGTTTTTTTTTGGTTCATTCTAATTTAAACACAACTGTAAATAATAGTTTATCTGTTGTCTATCCAATGTTCTTTTTTGGATAAATGTAAATAATTACACACTAATATTTAGTTTTTGTTCTGAATCTGTACAGTGTCGCTTAAATATGAATTGTCTGTCATTTTAAACATTCCAAAATGTAATAACACAAGAAGAGAACACAAACAAAATAAAATATTAGAATTAAAACTTATTTACAAGCCTCTCAAAAAGTGAGGGGTATCTAACTGCCCTGTCTACCGCTGCCCTCTCCCTCTCCTCCTCCCTCACCAAGGCCTCTCTCTGTTTTTTTTAAAAAGTCCATCAGTTCACTCTCTCTCTTCCTCTTTCTTCCTGTCCTCCTCTCCTCTCTCATGTCCTCTCCTGCCTCTTTCTCTGCAGTAGAGGTAGAGGCCGGGTGCTGACCATGCCACCTGGTGTGGCACTGGCTACAACCAGGGGTGGATTGATAGCATGCTGCCCCTGGAGTGCAGCGTCCATCAGGCTGTACCACTGCCAGGTGGCGGCAGTCACACTCCTGGCCTCTAACCCTTTGTTGGCTGGTGGGACTTTTAACTCCTATAAATAAATTATGAATCATTACTTTGTGACACTGAAAGTCTTTGTTTGGTTTAATGTATGACCTGAGAAATTAAAATCAAGTAATTTTTTTTAAAAAACAGAAAAATCCAACAGAGCATTCCATCACCATTGTAAACGCAAATATATAATTGGTACCTTGTATTTGTCCTTGAGGTTGTTCCATTTTTTTCCCCACCTGTTTGGCAGTTATCGCCAGGCCACAGACTGTAACAGAGTCCCTTGGAAAATACATAAATACATTTAATGGCATACTCCTTCCATAATATGGTTTAAGACCGGCAAAGTCGAACCCTTCCACAGAGAGACAGGCAATTATGAAAATATTATACTCACTCCCATTCCATCCTCGCCGATCACATCACAGTCTACATCACAGCTTACATTACAGTTTACATCACAGTCAACATCAAAATCAACATTACACTCTACATTACAGTCAACATCACAGTCTACGTCATGGTTTCTATGTGAACAACAAATTAACACACCGTGTTTTGACAAGTCCTGAATGGTTTTTTGGCTCTCATTGGTATTTGGAGTTGTGTGGCTGGTCAGTGAGGTCACCATGAGGATCCTTTTACACCCTAACATTAGTTTAATGAAGTATAAAGTGTATTTCTAACACATTATCTGCATCACTGAATACACTTCCTGCTTCTGAAGGCATTGTAACGTGATTTCAGATCATGAGTACAATCCCATGAAAACCAAGAGGAAGAGACAGAGAAAATGTCTGAGGTGTTATTAAAGTTTGGCTAGAAAGAAGGTCGACCTCTCTGTGGATACCAACGCCCGAGAGAATCTCCTTTAGACATCATCAAGACTCAATGACCCATGGGAAGGTATAATGTAGTGAAGAAATGGAGGGGAATGGGCTTTTCAGTCAGCCTTCGGTGTTGCTCAGGAACAGTTTCAACGTAAACCGAATATTGCGACAAATGATGATCCAGTTTTTCTGCCTCTGCTGAAAATCCAGCTGGGAGCACATTACACATCACCTCTGTGTTCACACAGAGCAGAGCCAGAGCAGCAACACTGCTGTGTTAATGCTTTAACAGCCACCACAGACTCAACAGGCTGAACACAGCAGGCAGAGGGCTGCTGAGGTGGAAGCAAACTGTAGCAGAAGCAAGTGAAGGAGCAACAAGTGTGACAGGTCATTTCAGCAGAGCACCTTGTTATGAGAGTGGATTTAATGTGATGTGTGTGCTGATCAGTGTGTACATTGACAACATGTGACCCTTGTGTCACTGACACATTTCCTGTCAGCAGGAGCCTTAAAGAAGACAGCAGTTTCTTTAGGAGAGGAAACAGGAAGACATTTATCTATTTTCTCTTTTCATGCTCTTGAGAAGAGACGCAGTGATTCCTGAGTGAACTAAAGATTGATTCACATATGTTGAATGGAAGTGAGTGTTACAGGAGCTTTCATAAAGAACAGAAGCCTCATTATTTTTAACAGTGAAAACATAAATCATCAAGGTCCAATGATTCAGTACCTGCATCTTTACTTCTTAAGAGATTTTTTCCATCAGAATTTTCAGCACATGAATTAATGAAAACTTCCTTTAGTTGTGTATAAAATATACAGTAATGTCTCAGTGTGATGCTTGTTTCTGTGAATATTAATCTCGTATGATGTAAAAGAAGAGAGACATTTCTTTCAGCAGAACATTTGACCAGAGAGGCTTTTATCTCTTTCTGACAGTTTTAAAGGGAAACATGTTTCCTGTTCATGCTGAGCTGCCAGTGGCTGTTTGTGGCTGTGCTCTGTCTTCTCCTCTGCTCTGTCTTTGCCTCTCACAGTGTTCACAGCAACATTCAGAACAGTTTGTTTCCTCCATGAATGCAGAGTCACTCGTGGGCTGTGACGCTCTCACCTTTCCGTCCTTGTTCTCCTCCCTCGTTCTCTCGATTGCTTCTCTTCAGCTCAAAGTCGTTCATTCTCTCATGTATATGTTTATCTTCTCTCTAAAAGAAGTGTAGTGCAGTGTATGTGTGTGTGTGTGTGTGTGTGTGTGTGTATGTGTGTATATGTGTTTGTCTCATGTCGTCCTGCACCACAAGTTGTTTCTCTGCACAGCCCCACTTTCATGTGTCTGTCTTCACACACTGTTGATGTTTCTCTTCACTCACTCTATATAATAACAGTTAGACACACAATACTTGGTCAGCTCTGCCCATCACACCATCTCTACAAGGTGTGTGTGAGCTCTCTGAGCAGAGACAGTATGACTGTATGCTGACTTCAAGTTACACTTCACAGGGCTTCACACAGCAGATGACTGAGGAAACACAGACAGTGCTTTCATAATCCAGTTTAGCTTCTCTGCCTGATCCATGTTGGGTCGATATTTCCTGCCACTTTCCTCGGGACGGGTCGGGCCGGGCTGGGCCCTTGATCAAGCATTTGTGGGGTTTTTTATGATAAAATAATGACTTTTTATTTCCAGCTAGAAAACGTGCATCTCTCTTCTCCCTCCATTGTTTTTTTGCATCTGTGTTGCTGCGTGTTACACGTGATTTGTCCTCATGATGAAAATGTGAGTTGTGGCTTACGTCAGTGGTCCCCAACCTTTTTTGCACCACGGACCGGTTTCATGTAACGGCCCCTAAAAAGGGCATGAACACCCGAAGTGTATTCTTTCTCCAGTCTACTCCATAACTTACAAAGGTTATCAGCCAACTTGAAAACAGTTGTCAGTCTCCCTCTTCTTCCGTCTCATCATTATTACTTTTTTCTTTGCCTGTACCAGTCCGCAGCCCGGTGGTTGGGGACCACTGGCATATGTGACATCACTCCCCGAGACGCAAGAAGAAAGCAACAACATTGTCAGTTATAACAGCCCAGGTATTAAAAAAACGTTGTGTTTAAATCGGGCTCGGGCTCATAATTACAGTTAATGTGTCGGGCCGGGCCGAGCTAGGACACAACGTCCACGGGCTTGGGTCGGGTTGGGCTTGATTTTTTGGGCCTGATAAGCTCTATTGCATAATGACATGTCTCAGCAGGTCTGGTACATGACTCTGAGAAGTGTTTTCCAGGTGAAACAGAGTGTGAACATGTGTGAGTTTCATCCTTCATATTGTGAATAAAGCCAACACAGTAATGGATGTATTGTGTGTGTATGGATGAACTCTCACACTGCAGTCTGTAAACAAACATATTTATGATGTGATCCTTTTGTTTCCATATCAAACAGACTGAAAACTCACTGAACTGAACCTCATTTCTAATCAGACCGTCTGATGCAAACTGTGGACCTCATGTCAAAGGTCAGATCTGATCTAACAGCTCTCATGTTAAATCATTTATTGGACTGTTTGTGTCTGATGGAAACATTGCTAAGGTGAGTACAGAGCAGCCCTGTCACTGAGCTGTTTCCTCCTAATTACAGTTATTTGAACAGCCTCCACCTCAGCGGCTCAGTGGGGGGTCGAGGACGGACCCCACACACACACACACACACACACACACACGCACACACACTCCAGCTGAGCTTTTCTCTGCCTTTGAGTTGGACCAACACAGAAATTGACTAAAATTTGTATTTTAGAGTCACACTGATAACAATTATTCAGTATAAATTTGGGTTAAAGTCAAATTACTGATGCTTGAACCTGCTGCTTTAACAGTGTTGCATCATTCGTGGTTTCGTCCTGAGCCATCTCTCCCAGCATGGCCGTCTTCTTCTTTAGTCTTCTCTGTGACAGTGCAGCCTTCACTTCACTTCACACTGCCTCCTCATCCTGCTGCTCGTCCTGCACAATCACATTACTGAGATTCTCCTTCAAGCTCACATCAAACTTTAATGACGTCTACAAAATGTTTCAGGGTCATCATCCAGGTCACACACAGCCTCATTCTCACCCTGTCTCTACAGCTTTGGCTGCTCTTCTTAGGATGCTCTTATGACTTCCATTATGAGCTCCAAAACCTGATGTCTCTCTCAAGACTATGACATAAAAGGAGACACAGAGGTGATGACAATAAACTGCGAGAGGTATTAGTATGATAATAAATTCAGATCCACAAGTGTCGGGATTCCCTGACAAATATGTGCAACAAGCTGTAACATTTAAATAATAGAAGAGGAAAGAAGAACACCTTACTGGTTATGAGTAAAAGATACAGGTGTTTCATCTTATTTCATAGATAATAATAATGAGACTTTTACAGAAATAAACACATCAGGATGGAGAGTGACAGATGAATTTTCTCATGTATTGAGAGAAGAACTCAGCAAACACAGTTGAATCTTTCACCAGCAGTTCTGTGACTTTTGCATGGCTCATACTGTGAGACGTGGCAGCAGGAAAGTGTCAGGTGTCATTAATGACACTAACGCTGGTTGCTGGGCTCTGTTAGTGTGTTTGCTCTCTCACTGACTGAACCACATACTACAGTGGAACAGAACCTCGTTAGTGTGATTAATCACACCTGTGCTTCTCCTGCTGTGACCAGTAGAAACGTCTCCAGAGAAACAAACATTCTGAGAGCTGAACAAAAGTCCCAGACAAGGAGAACTTTTTCACCAGAGCTGTTATTTAGTTACATCAGGCAGGCAGAGCAGGCTGTCTGTGTGCAGGGCAGGATGTCTGCAGTAGGAGGGTTCAGACATACTGGGTCGTCCAGAGTGCTGCTGGGTTCAGGTGGAGTTTGCTGCACAAGCTGTCAGTACCTGAGAGGTCCAGAGTTCCAGTGGAGGGTCGTCCTCAGGGTCCTGGTTCTGACCTCTGTTCTGTGGAACAGCTTTAATTTTACATGGCAGCAGAAACATGTGGAGAGCTGCTGTACTGCAACATCACCTGAAGTAACATGTGGGAGACGAGCAGCAGTGTAACGCTGGTGTTCCACTTTTTATTGTGTCCACAAAAGCATCATTGACCACTTTTTTTTCACGTCTCACCTTTTTTCTTCAGTTCTCATCGGCCTGCTGTATCTGTGAAGTTTAGAACAGATAACACGTGAAAAAACCTTTGAGTCACACCAGCCCACATTTTAATGATGTGTTGTTTGTGTTTTTCTAAAGTGAGGTTTTCTTTGTCTGTGTGAAAATAGAATTCCAGTCCATTTCTGACAGAGTTTCTGCTGTGACATCATTAATGTGCAGCTTTAAACGAATGAGCCTTCACATCAGCGACTGTTTATCTAAACCTGTTGATGTTTCAGACGACTGAACACTGAGACCACAGTCACAGCAACATCCCACTATTCTCCTCTCAGTGGCTATCGATCATCTTCTCTCCTCCGTTCTCTCGTTTATGAAGTGACGCAGCAGCTGTTGGTTCACTCACAGCAAAGAAACATAACGCTGTAATTTAAAGGCAGTGAGGCAGAGATTTATTATTCCGTCTCTGTTAACTCACATTGTTCTCTTCTTTAGAGACACCAGCCCTCATGTCATCCAGTGAGATTTCTTCTTGTGTCCAAAGTCAGATGTCAACACTCCCGGTGGACCAAGTGTCCCACTGTGCTGTGAATCATCTGTTAGAGTTAGAATGAGTCAAAAACGTCACAATGTCAATAGTTCACATGTAACTGTGATGTCAGAGCTGCACACGAACACAACACAAACTCTGAACATGATCACAAGACCTGAACTGTCCTCAGAATACAAATGGAGAGCTGGAGAGTATTTTTCATGTCACAGCACAGACAACAAATCTTCCCTCTCAGCAGTATCTCCACTTTGAATCAGTAAATGTGAAGCTGCTGCCAGCTGAATCATTACAGCCTCTTCATGCTCTCTGCAGATGAAACACTGGACACACAGCACTGACTCCAGTCTAATCAAGCTCTTTTCCATCCATCAGCCCTAAAGCTACACGTTTCATTTGGATCCCAGACAGAGAGACCTCGTGTTTGTGCTGGTGAATACAAATGTAATCAGATTACATCAACGGCCAGAAGTCACACTCATGTTTTCTTGCGGGCTGAAGATAAAAAAGGGCTGTTTATTTCTCTGTTTTTACACACGTGGTGGGTTTCAGTAAAGTTCACTGCTCCGAACTGAAACTAGCTGTAGTCTTTCATTTGTGATTGAGTGGAGCAGTACAGCAGTGCAGAGCATTAATCACTGCTCTGTGGCCTCTGAACTACACTGCAGGGTCGTCATGTCACTCAATATCCAGAGATGTCTCACCTTCATATAATATATCAGTTATTATAAGCAGAGTGTTGAGACTGGTGAGTCAGACTGTGAGTGTCTCTGTCCAAGAGCCTGAATCAACCACCTGATTAGAACTGCAGCTCAGTTCAACAAACCTTTATTCACAAGTGTGGCTCCCTGCTCTGCTGAGTGAGACTCGACCAACCAGAATTTAAAGCTGAGGGGAAATCCACCTCTGTGCTCCTGCAGTGGTTTTACACTGTTAAATCAATATTAATAAACATATTTTCTCCCTAACCTGGAAAACAGAGCACCATCACATTAGACCGATGATGTCATCAGGCCACACAGTGAGATATGACACCCAGCAGAGTTTAATGTGCAGGTCTGCAGGCTCACAGCTGTGAATCATGTCACAGTAAAACCAGCTGCTGTCACAGTGTCCTGTTGTTCATTACTCTCTATCCACAGAACAGATCCAGGATCTGTCTCTTGTTCACATTGGGACTACAGCCTCCCTACTGTTATATGATAGAAACAGTGTGTGTGGACTGAACAGTGTAAAACATCTCTGAAGAGGAAATATAATGAGGTGGGTTTGTTCTCACCTGCAGTGAAAAGTCTTTGATTGCAGCATTGTTAAACTCTCAGTAAGTGTCTGTAATGACACACTCAGTCTGACTCGTATGTTTCCTCAGTGCTCTGCATCATGTCATGTGGATTACTGTAGATGTTTGCTTTTGATTTAAGATGTATGTTTTGTGAAATGATTCCCACACCAGATGATGAGACGTCCAACTGTGCCAACATACAAAAGCTGCCACCTGCCTCCAACACACACTCATTACTGTGTGTGTCACTCAAAGACAGCAGGGTTCATATAACCACTTGTAACTGTCACACTGGCTTCTTTCAAAATAAAACCATCATGTATGTGTCGTAGTAAACATCTGTGTGAACCAGTCTCTGTCTGAGAAGCAGCATCTGCTTCACTCTTTGATTCAGCTTCACTCTGGTCTTTTAGCTTCTCACTGAAGTCAACAAGCTGCTCTCATTGTTCTTTTTTCAGTGTGTAAGTGCTCTTCATCTGCTGAGTATCATTATAATCACAGGTAGCTGTTCCACCTCCTCTGTCTTCCTCTAACGAGGCTGCTCATCATTTATCATGGCTGCTGTGTTTGTCAGAGAAGCTTTATGAGAGAGAAACAAGTGGAGGAGATGAATTAGAAACTGTCTGTGATGTGACAATAATCTTTGTCACTGTAAACAAATGGAGTAACATAGTAACACAAATCAGGAAGCTGTGTATTCCTGTGTGACTTGAATCAGATTTTACTTGAACATGAAGTGAATCAGATTACATGAACATACGGCTTCATGAAGGAGTGATGAAGAGAAAAGATTAAAACCCAAATGTCATCAGTCGATGACAATATAAGACTGTTTGACAGTTTCACTGAGTGTGTGCAGAACAGGATGAAATATTCATGGAGGGAAGTGAACATGCAGTCAGAAGCTCCTGCTGCTGTATACATGCAGTATTGATTATAACTGTTGAGTCCTCCTCCTGTGTGAGTGTCTATGATGTAATACAGGCCGGCAGCCATCCAACAGTTTGGCTCTGTTAAACTTGTCTGGCTGTTCTATATTTCTCATGTCAGACTGCAGCTGGCTGAGTGTCTCGACAGAGGAAAAGTAAAGCAGCATCAGTTTGTCTCAGAGATCAGCATGTGTTTCCACTATATGGACCTTTGGAGGTGAGGAGATACAGTCACATACAATGAGTTAAATGTTAGTTTTCATTGGAGGTTGAGATAAACTGCACTGGGGTTAGGGTTAACCCTGACCCTGAGATGTAAACTTCATGAACGTTCCTGCTAGTTTTAGGTTTCAGGTAGTTTAACTTAGTTTACCAATGGTCACTAGCTTCATCTGAGGTCTGACAGTCATCACTCTGTGATTCACACACACAGTATCCATCCTTTGTTTGACTCTCATTCTTCCAGTGAACAGGAGGATGAGGGATTATTATTCAGTCACAGCCAAACATTTCTCCTGCAGCGCTGCATTGATCCACACTTCTGTGGTTAAAACTGTCAGATTCCAGTAAATACAGAACACATGCAGGCAGGGAGCATCTGCTGTTTGTGATTAAAGACAACAGATACATCCATCTATCTCTCGTCCACACTCGTGTCATTTAAGGATGAACAGTGTGCATAAAAAATCATCTATCATGAGGCAAATTATGAAAACTGTTGTGATGTCATCAAATAAAATTGTTGGAGCAGAAAGAAAATGGAGCATTTTTGATCTTTACTTCAGTTGATGTGCTGCAGTGACTGATGTAGACACTCTTTTGTCTCTGAAAGACATTTATTGACCTTTCTGTCTTCAGCTGTCATGCAGACTGGTCCTGAAGGTGAGTGCTGCTGTTCATCAGTCTCAGCAGCAGCTGGATGAGGAGATGTTGTGTCTCTGAGACGTTTGAGTTGATTTGAACTGGTACAAACTGGGATCTTTACTGCCATCAGTGTTACATTTTCTATTTTGTAAACATGTGCTGTGTAATTGGAGAGCTTGGAGAAAACACTCTCACCTTGTGTGGTCAACACACACATTGATCTTCTGTGTACTTCAGTTCTTTGATTTATAATTTCAGACATTCACTATATGTCATCGTAATGTCTTCTTTTTTTTCCTTCGGTCTTTGCCTCGAGCACTTTATCTCACTCACTGCTCCTCCTCCTCAAACTAATTACCAGAATCAGGTCTCATTTTTCTATTACCTTTAACCAATGTTTGCTTAGAAAAATATATATTATAAAACAGTCTGAATGCAGCATAATGGATGTGACTGATGAGATGGAACTGCAGCAGGACTGAAAGTAATGAAGCCCTGATACATCTATCTATCACTGGAGAGAGAGAGGGAGAGAGAGAACGATGGATACAGAGAGGGAAAGATGGAGTGAGAGAGAAATGTGAGACAGAAGAAGAAACAAAGAGAGAGAAGGAAGATAAAATCTCCCCCAGCAGAGATCTGTGTCCTCTGCACACAGTCCAGTAGTGGAGTACTGAGTGTCTGTCTCTGGCTTTTCCTCTCCCACTCTCTGTTAAACAGCTCTGGACTTGTAGAGCTGAGAACAATGACTGGCAGAAGAAGCTTTTATTCTAATGTTCACCTTTTATTCAAACATTATCAGCTTTCTCAACAAGGAAAACAAGGAGAGTGTGTGAAAACAGCACAGCACAGACACACAGACACTTCTACATACTGAACACTCCTGTCCAACAGTCCAACACATTCACACTGCTTCATGTGTGGACACACAAAGAACAAGTGGCTATATATAGAACCTTTAAGGCTTCTATAGCTTGGTACGTATCTGGCTGCCTCAAATGGTTCCATACAGAACCATTTCAGAGGGTTCATTTAAAAGAACCCTTGGGGTTCTTTGTGGCCAGACAAACAGGTTATATATAGAACCATTTTGTTTAGCCACAAAGAGCCATTGGAGATCTTTGTTGCCAAACAAAATGGTTCTATATAGAGCTTTTTAAAGGTTCAATCAATATCCCAAACCTTTTATTCCCTTACTGATTGGCCACAGTACTGTTAAATAATTCTGCAGAATTACCATGATATGAAGTTAATTTACTACTACTACTACAACTAATTTAAATGAAATAACCAATAACTTTTAATATTTAAAACTTAAATAACAGTCAGCCCTTTGCCACTACCAACCTATTGCAGATTGAAGTAAAAGAAAAGAGAGATATAGTTTCAAATGGACTGTACTGAACATCAAAAAGTAGTTGGAACATTTAAAAACATTGCAATACACAATATGAATCGTAAGCTACATTACACAATATAAAATATTACAGGCTTGTTTTCTCCTTCTTCGACAGACATACGGGTACTGACACCGGTCTGAGATCAGGGGCGGAATTACCATTAGGCAAACACAGGCAATTGCCTGGGGCCCCCAAACATCTCTTAATACATGATTAATACAGTTGTCTTCGATTTAAAGCAATTATTATTGTTTTATTCTTAATTTGCTTGCTTAAAAATACATAAAAATGCTTAGTCTATCATGATTGTTTCGACTGCTCCCCCTCCCTTCTCATGCAATGGACTATTCCATGTTCCTGTGCATGTGCATGCTTGATTCAGGAAGACTGAGGCAAAACAAACTACCGTATTGACCCGAATATAGGACAAGTTTTTTTTTCGATGAAAAGAAGTGGGGTTGTCTTATAACCGGGGTCTTACCGTTGACACATGCTGATAGCTGTCTGGGGTCCCTGGACGACTGCAATGGCAGAGGGTGCCAGCTTATTGCAGAGACGTCACTGACACTGTGGCTGGGGTTATCTGTCAATCTCAGTGGAGAAGAAGACAGGAGACGAAAAATGGAGAGGCGCAGTGATTGCACAGAGCAAAGTGGATCAAAAGTGGGGCAAGTTAACAGACATCTGAGGTGGAGCTATGATGCTAATTTTAAGATAATGGTGGTCAATGCAGCAGAGGCGTCAAACAACTGTCAGCCAGCCAAGAAATATGGAGTTACGTTACGGAGTGTAACGTTCGAAGACAGCAGGTCCAAAAAATGCTTAAAAATGCTAACAGTAAAGGCAGGAACAAACAGGCCCAACCGTTGGGCGTGTGAAGCGTTTGGGGAGACTCGGATGACGTCGGGAACAAATGTTTGGTGTGTTCAGCTGCGTCGGAAGGTTTCGGAGCCGCGCGGACATTGTCGGCTCCGATTCAGCATGCAAAGTCTGAGGAGGTGGGACGTCTGAGCCATTGGATTCTCTGATTGGTTGTGTGCCAGCTGAATGGTTGTTTTGATTGGTGGTGTGCTGTGTGGGAGGGCGGACTACTATGCACCTTATTCGGCCATCCTGTCTCGGCACTGGGTACCACATATACATGGACAATTTTCCACCAGTCCCAAACTGTTTATGGACCTAGCAGGGATGAAGTTTGGAGCATGTGGCACCTACAGGGAGAGCCGAAAGGGATGCCCAAGAGGGAGGGCAAATGCTCTCAGCAAAAGATCTGGAGGAGGGTCTCTGAGATGGATCAGAGAGGGTCCATTTGTTTTTGTAAAGTGGATGGACACATGGGAGGTGTCTCTGTACTCCACCATCCATCCTGCTTTTTCAGGTGAGGCAGGTGTTCCCTTGGGCAAGGAGAGCTGATCACATTCCTGTGCCCACTGGCACGGCTCCAGATCCTGGCCAAAAAGCCACCAAGGGCAGGCTGAAGTGCCAAAGCTGCCACCAGGTGGAGAACAGGAGGAGGGACACACCCTGGAAGTGTCAGGTCTGTGATGTGCCTCTCTGTCTTGTGGTGGACAGGAACTGCTTTCTGGAGTGGCATCCTATTGTGACACCTAATTGTTTTGTAAATAGTTGTACAAAAAATGCCTGAGGCATTGCCTGCATTTAAATGTAAATAGTTGTTTATAACTTTGTTGTTATATGTTATATCTGAAATATCACAGTAGTTTAAACGTATAGGTATTGATCCCTAGATGTTCTCTAGAGGTAATTGTTTCTGTTTTTAATTCCATTAACACCTTCAGTGATCCAATATCAACTGGCAGTGACGCTATATGGACAGACAGACAAACAGATGGACAGACAGACCTTCCATTTTCAGTTAGGCTTTTGACACTTAAAAACCACTTATGTCTGCGTGTGTTTTTGTTTTTTGTCGTTTCAGAATGGCACTCAAATTCCTCCTAGGGACTAAATCGCCCAACCAGAATTTCAGGCCACCACCGCTTAAGGTTTCCATATTAAAAATAATTGATTCGCCAAAAGTGATTTTATGGGATTTTGCCCAAAGCACTGTCCGAGCGGCTGCTACCAAATTAAATAAGGTAGCGGTCTTTACGGATGGCCAAACCTGCAGCAAAGTTACAATTTTCCAACAAAGTGGCAACAAAATAATAGAGGGCAATACCTATAAAATAAAAGGCCACACCATCAGGGGAAATGACCCACCATATTTTCAAAATTTTATGAAAAGAACTAAGTTCTTCCGCACAACTGACATGAGTGTCACACAGAAACTCTGCTAACAGGCAGAGGCCCTGCTGCACCCAGCATCACCTCTCACTCAACTCTGTGAGTGTCAAACCTCACAGAATCTCATGAGTGTCAAGGGCCAGGTGGTGGAGGTAAGTAGTTTTGATGGCTTCTAGTATTAAGATGGTAAAGTGGCAGTGAGGGTCTATACTACTGTGGTGGGCACTTTCCATTTACTCCTATAACACATGGGTTTTTTGATACTAATAACTAATGTGTCTGTGTTCAGAGGTTGATTGTCTGTTAGTTGATAAAAACCAAGACATCTGTTTACAATTAAAAGTATTATGATAATGATATACACTTGAGTTTGGAATATCATTATAATACATGTGAAATAAAAATAATCCATCTTGTCATTCAGGCACTGCCAGTAAGAAAAACGACTCTTGGTAATGACTTCTTCCCCTTCAGGAAAATGACACTGCAGCACGTAAGCTGCAAAGCCATAGGTATGGTTCATGGACAAGTCGAGATGTTAAAGAGGAAGAGGCAGAGCGAAACAGAATGGACAAGAGATGGTAAGGGGAAATGGAGAGAGGAAGGATTAAAATAAAAAGGGGTAGGACATGAAGATGAGACAGTAGAAGGGAGGCAGAGGAAGAGGTGAGGAAAGGAAGGTAGAGGAAGACAGAAGGACAGAAGGAGGAAAAAGAATAGAAGAAACAAGAAGAGAACAGGAAAAAAATAATTGTATGCGCGTGTGCCAGCATCCATATCCGAACTGTAGGTAGTTCTGCATGCTGTTTACGCAGACACATTTAGGGGAACTGATGCTAGACTAGTTCAGACATAATTGGGGGTTCATGGACAGGTAGCTATAGGGAGGAGAAGGAAGGGGGAGAGGAGGTTGAGGACTTGATAGGTGAGATACAGGAAGCGGATGGGAGAAAGACTTGCCAAGAGGAGTAAGAGGAAGAGAAGGGAAAGAGGGATGAGAGAAGATGATGTGGTAAAGGGGGAAGAGAAGGTGGTTGAATACAGAACAGGGAGAGGGAGCTAGAGAAAGCAGGAAAGGAAGTGGGAGGATGAAAAGTAAGAGGTAGTATTCAAGTGTTATTGTTGGAATAAAAAAAAAAGTATTCCCCTGTCTTTAGCAGGGTAGAGACAGGGTGGATGTGTGCCTCTGGCGGGAGGCAGCTGTGGAACCGCTGCAAGTTGGAGAGAGGGTCACGCTGACACACGTTAAGGCAACGAAAAATGAAAACCTGCAGTCCACAAGTCACACCACATTCAAGGCACTGTCTTGGTTCTGTTTATTTATTTTTTCAACTCAGTTTTAAAACACACAAACCTTTTTTTCCTACTTTTATGGCTTTGAACCACACAAGAAAAAGTAACATTTTTATTAGGTTTTGAAAAATCAACAGTTTCTCTATGAATGGAGTGTTAAAATATGAGTTAATGTTGATCAGAGTGAGTTAATGAGTGGGGAGCAGAAGGGACGTCTAAAAAAAACCCTGCTAAGCCTACTGCCACCGCAACCTCACCCCAGGCAAACAAAGATAATTGGATGGAATTTGAACACATTTTTCAACAGAAACCAGAGAGTGCAGAAGGAGGCCTTCATCCTGGGAGGAATGGAGGAGCACCTGGAGGAAGGGTTCAGCCTGCAGCTGCTCCTCAATGACGACACCATATTTGAAATCAGTAGGGAGCTTTGGTCACCGCTAAATGACCATCTAAAAAAATTCCCAATTAGAGTGGTTTTAACCACTGAGGGGAGACAAATTTTTAAAGTGATTTCAAAGGATGAGTGGGGGGCAATAGGTTTGTAATGAGTTTGTAAATGTTCTGGGTTTTTTTGTTCATGAATTTATGTGTATTAATTTTTAATATGTTCCTATTGTTCAATGTTTTATACAAATGTATTATTAGGATGGAGGGGGACAACACTAGGGATATGCTCCAATCAGAGGGTTGTAATGAGTTTATAGGTGCTCTGGGTTTTTTTCTTTTTTTTTTGGTTCACAAATGTTTTAATTATATGATGTTTATATATATTACATATATATATATATATATATATATATATATATATATATATATATATATATATATATATTATTGTTCTTATTGTTCAGTTTTGCCAATAAATGTGTTCTACCCATTCTGCGTTTTTTTGAATTCACTGTGCTCAGCTACAGTTCAACTAGTCTGTTGTCAGTGCTTAACTTTCTTGAACGAAATAGAAGAAGAGGGAAAAAAAAGCTTAATTTTTGAAAAGGTATGAAAATAAGAAAAGGTGTAAGTGGCAGAATTACCACGGAGGAGCTAAAAGCTAAAAGACATTTTAAGACAATAGATGCAGAAAGTAGAGTGAGTTGAACAATGGCTCATGTGAGACCTCATAGCTAAAATTAGTGGAAAACAAACGTCTTCAGACAGCTACTTTGCAAAGGAAAAAGAAGAAGGCCCAATGATGAGACAGAAGAAGTGCCTATGACTGCTGAGAAAAAAGAAGCTACATGTAGGGAGACTGACAGTGTTGAAGTTGGCCTGGAGCTGTGGGGACGGCGAGTGGACAACTGCTGGAGACTGCAAATGATGGTGGCCCTGAAGTACGTTACCTTTGTGAGTTACGGAGTAGACTAGGTATAAGGGAGACACTTTGGCTGGCAATTATTCATTGTATAATTGTATTTCTGTGTAATACCCTCCCCCCGGTCAGTAAAATAGTGTCTTACATGAAACCGGTCTGGTGAAAAAAAGGTTTGGGACCACTGGTCTACATGTGTGAGCCATTTGGTGTAGATGGGAATAAGTATGTCAAAGTTATGTGGAATGCCCTGTTTTTGTTTTTTTGAAAGGGCTAAACTGTCAACTCCCGAATACCACTGGCAGAGTACCAGTATCCAGATTTCTTTACAAGAGGTAGGTAGCTCATGTATGTCTCATTCACCTGTGCTCACATTCACCAAATATCATAATATTAAACGCAAACAACAAGCATAGCCATTGCTCGCACTGATAGACGTCAAGCTAGTTGATTTAGTATTCTGACATTGTTTTGAATGTGTGTACGGATGTTGTAAGCTAGTCATGGTTAGCTAGCTAGTGTGAATATACAGACGGTACTACTGATGTGCGTACGGGCCAGGACACTATTATACTTGCTTAACTATGTGATCATGTGCGGGCTGACTCATACAGATAGTCACACTTTATACACACACACACACACACAGGCATAACTACATACTGTGACAAAATAACTCTATTTGTGCAAACACATAAGATAGGGGAGATGCTCAAGGACGTTCCCGTCAAGACATGGGAGTCATCACAGGCTATGCATGCGGACGGAGAGCCAATCCTCGCGTTGATCACACGCTGTGCATGCGGCCACCACACATATCATTAGCCAATTAGTGACAGATACGAGCAACACATACCCATCAGTAGGCGTAGCGAAACAGAGGCTTATAACACAGACACCCCTAGACACGAGTTAGATCTGTTCTGATATTTGCTATTGATGCTATACTGAGCTGATCTCCACTCTCTGCAGACTGTGTAATAAATGCTTATTCTTTTCCTCAATTCTCTGGCTGGTCTTTTACTACATCAACGGACTCGGGTCAGCGACAACCTGCCAAATCTATTGTTGGTGTGCATGTTAAAAGTAATGTAGAACCGTGTTGTTAGCGTTGTGATTGTGTGTTATGTCAATAGTTATGTATTTCCATACTGTAGATATACATACGGTGTGCCTAGACTCCACCGCCACCGACAGTTCGCTACCGTCGACAACGTAGAAGTCATGGAGATGCACCAGGACTTACAGCTTCTCTGTGTAAGTATTTAACCAGGCTGTGTATGTCGATAGCCACCAAAGCTATGACAGACATTCACCACCCCAACCATGAACTGTTTGTGAAGCTGCCTTCTGGCAAGCGCGTACGCAGTGTCATCATAGACATGATGCTTTATATAGCGGGTTCGCCCTTTGCTACAATACGTATGCACGTCCACAATACTGGTTGTGGCAGCTCAGCCCTATGATACAATAGAAATCAATGTAGTCAGCTTTATAACAGAGCTGGTAAATATGGTTCCTTTTAAGGATTGGAGTCATTATGAGCCACTCACTAAACTGAACCGGGTTGAGTGAGTCACTTGTGTCAGTATTGCCTAATCACCATGGAAACTCTGTCTTCGCCCACTGTCTGTTAACCACTGATGTAGTAAAAAAAACACAACGCAATAAAACGCTATATACACCATTGGAAAAATAAAAGATACTAGAAATAAAACAAAAGAAAACCAATAAATAATAGAGTACTGAGGCAGGACCCGTGTAAATGGATAAAGTTCCCAAATAGTTACAATAATAGCCTGCTTACATTATACTAAATATTTATATGTAACATTTATATATAAATTATTACTCACTTATCATCACAGTAACAGTGTCACATACGTCAGTAACTCTAAACACTAAAAACATGAGAAAAATACCTAAGTGGGTTGGGTGCCTTCCTGTATTCCATAAATATGAGGAGTAAATGTTTATTTCTGTTTGGGAAATGTTTGTATGTTGTGTATGTTTCAGTATTTCTGCTTGGACAGCGCGGTGCTGCGATACCAGCAGTGCTTCTGAAGTGTAGGCAGAAGTGTATTCAGGAAGCTGGGCAACTGGTGCAGAAGTCCCAAGCAGCCGGCAGGGAGGTGGCGTGGCTTCGCAGCACTGTAACCCAAAAGCAGAAGTATATTCAATTGAAGTATACGGACAGTGAGTGTGGGGAAAAACACTTCATTTAACAGTATGGTTATTGTGGCTAATTGCAGATGTGATGCAGAAATGCTCAGTGGTGGAAGGTGGTTAAGGATGGTAAGTTTAAATGTGGTAGTTTGGTAGTTTGTTACATTCGAGGTGTGCCTTTATATGTGAGTGTAATTTAAGTGTAGTAATTGTTTTCGTGCCTGTGTTTATGTTATTTTTTGCAAGAGGAAAACGTGTGGAAGCTGCTGAAAAATAAAATGTTTTAGTTTTTGGTTGTGTTTAATCAATAAATGTTTGTGTTTGTTTCCTTCTGAATGAATCCCCTATGGTGAAAATCATAATCTTACAATATGGGGGAAAAAAAAAAATCCAGATAGTGTTATCAATGACATATTTGTGTGTTTCTAAAAGAAGGAACTTCATTTTGTGATGTTGGACTGTTGCATTTGAGAGGTGGTTTGTTTTATAATCATGAAATTTAACCTTTAGTCTGTACAAATATTTTGTTATATTGGCTAAAACTGTCAGCATGATTTGAGAGTAGTATAACATACAGATCAACTGTGCTGTAATTTGGTTTGCAAGGATTCGCTGCTCTTGAATCTTGAGTCAGTGTCAACGTGAGCGTCTGAGAAGTGTCCGTCGTGCCTGTGCTTACGCCACTGGTAGCCCCCTCCCTCGCGTGGTGCGTACTCTGTAGTGCCAATCCCCAGCACAGTGCATGTGCTCACCAGTACAGGTCGGCCACCTGGTGGTTGGGGACAACTGCTTTACGTATTGAATGTCAAGAGGACAGCACACGTTTCACACAAATACGATGTAGCACGTGCTTTACACAATAAAAACATGCAAAAGAAAGCGCAAGTAAAACCAAAAGCCATTTATTCACACACACACACACACACACACACACTTACTTTCTCTCACACATAGCACCAATGCATCCATAAGGAAAACATTGTCCAATTAACATGACATTTACAGGGTGTTTTCTCCACATACACTACAACATCACATATAACTGGCTACATGGTGGACACAGGCAGAGTTAGTTAGCCACAAAACTTTTCTCCTATCTTCATGAAATTTGCAGGATTCATAGGTGTCATCATCCAAGAGTAACAGGTGAGAAGACACGCAGGCGCGTGCTCCGATAGCGCCAAAGCCAGACGTGTGTGGAGCGACGGCACGGTTTTGCTCTGTTGTCCGGCAAACCTCCTCTGGCTCAGCTGGAGGGCCGAGGAAACCCACGATAACTACAGTATCATGCTTGACCACATATACATATGTGTTCTAAACACAACTACAAGAAGTGTTCGAAACCAAAGGATTAGAAGAAGTGCTGACATGAACACGGTGTGTTTACTTACGAAAATTAACTCAATGTTGTGTTGTTGTTGTGTGAGTATGTGATTTCTGTCTTTTCTGTGCTGAATCTGGCTGAATTACTACGGCGTGCTCTGACATCTGCCAAAAATACAAGCCCTGTGTATCTGCTACGGAAGGGTCCTGACTGCTTGAGCTGAAAACAGTGTAGATACGCAACGCAGCGGAGGCAGTTAATGTATACACGTGTATCTGGAAATGTCTGGAAAATGTTGGCTTGCCATCAAGAATGTGGTGTAATTATGCCACTGAAAACACAGATGTTGAGAGATTACATCCTAAATAGAGGAGGACCGGACAGACGGAGCATCTTCACAGGGCGCAGCGTACGTAGCCAGAGAATATAAAGGGCCGTGGGCTTAAAAAATACAAGTGTGGCATACTCCTCTGAACTCTGACTGATCTTTGAATGGGAGGGAGGTCAACGTCATATAGACAGATTAAGAAGGCTTCACAAAGGGAGTCTAGTATCTCTTCCTCCTCCATATTCCTTAATAAATCATTGTAGGACAGTGGAATAGCCATGAATTAGCCATGCAAGGAAGTTGCCGCACTTTGCAGTTCGACACAGCTGTACAAAGCATAACAGGCGAGTCTGGATTCAAAGACACAGATGACTGTTTGCTGGTCTGTTAACATCCCCACAAGGCCAGGGGATGAGGGGCAGGACATAATCAAATAAAACCGAGCATAAAGGAGGGAAAAGAAACAGGACGTAATTGTTAAGCTAGAAAATAGTTCATTTACACAAAAATAACTCTGGACAACAAAGATTTGTTTCCACAAGAAAATGTGCCATCTATAGCTCAGTCACTCTGGCTCCTGCACACCACATCTGCCCAGCTCACTGGCACCAGCAGCAGTCTGTATCACCTGACTTGACAAGTAGGATCTGCTGTGGACCTCCACACATGGGCAAGAACACGCCCACAACACCAGGGCTGTAAATATGGTCTGAATAGACATAAGTGCCAGCCCAACACCTATAAAGAGTTTGAGGTCAGCATACTGGACCCCAAAGTAGCAAGACTAGATATTGTTTCACTTGAACTACACATTATCTGTATCGGTAATATACACCACATTGATTACTCTCCCTTAACACAGATTTAACCTTCTGATTTTGAATTCAAACTTAAGTGCCTCTAGAAATTATAAAAAAAATGTTCAAGTAAGCTTATTAACGTTTGTCATGTTATTTGAGCAGGATCAATATGCAATTTGCAAGCCAAATGAATACACCAAAGAGCAATCACTAATCTATGGAAAATAGAGAACGTTTATTTTCACTCATTTAGTTCTCCGTGCTTGAAACATATTGTTATGGTGGGGTTTTTCTCTAGACCCAAATGCAAAGATCAGAGGCTGGAAATCAGGGTGGAAAGGAATTTATTTTTGACGGAGTTCCTTGAGGAAAATGGCAGACGTAGGGCAGGCTGGGCGGTAGGCAGGGTTGTCTGGGGACAGCGTGGAGGGAGCTCAAGATAACAGTGGAGCAGGAAGCAGAACGGAGAGGAGCTGGAGGATCTGCACGAGGCAAACAAAATACAAACGTGAGACAAAATATGGACAGAGAAAAAAACACTGGGCAAAATACAAGATATAGAAATATGCTGGGAAATGCTAAACACAATAGGGAGCAGCACTGATTTAAATGCCATACGTAGTGGAACATCTGGCACCGGAGAGGAGATGAGACCAGGGTTAAATAACAGAGGAGGGGTGGGCTGATGATCTGCCTCTCTGCTGCTGCAATGAACACAGACACGGGGAAAGGTACAGGTGAGGGAGAAGGGAGGAGGAAAGGCAGATGGCTACAGTAGGACTGTGACACATGTACTCTCATTCATTGACACAAGAAATGGCCTCAGAAGAGAAGCAAATTACCAAAAAAGATGAGTAGTCCTGTAGTTGAATGAAATATACCTGTGAATGAAAAGAAAAAAAAATATTTTTTTAATTCAGCCAAAAAGATATGTAATTTACAGTTATAGGAACATCAAAACAATAACACAGCTGATCATCTGAATAAGTGAAGTACATTTTAAACTATAAACTATAACTACTAGTGGGCCTCTACTACTGTTGCCTGCCAGCAGGGCCTAGAATGGCCATTGCCACTATGAATAGCAGTTTTGTCCTCTATGGCCTGACGCTGGCTATGGCTGTTAACTTTCTGCTTCTTCGACATGTCAAAATGCTCGTATTCATGTGTAGAGACCCTGGTGATACTACAAGCCAAGTTTCATGATGTGTTGTGCCTTCTTAGTGTTTTTAAAACAGCGATATTGATGCTGTCGTAAAAGTGCTTTTACAGAGAAAATGAGCTTGACCCGAAAACCAAAATACGGTAAATCTACGGTAAGTGCCTCTTTTGTCGTAATTATGCTTTTACACAAAGGTTTGACCCATGATGATGTATGTGGAGAGGATTTTTTTCTTCAGGTCATGGCATGAGGGAAGTCTGCTGTCCAGTAACATGGCCTCTTGTTCCAGCTGTGCCACTGCATCTGAGGACTCCATGAGGGAATCACTGGTCTTCACATGGAACAGCTGCTCCACGTTCTGAACAAGAATGAAAACCTCATCAGATGGATGGAAAAGTGCACCCCCTTTAAATTCTTTTAATTCCAGCAGAACAGCGCTCACATTGTCACCATTGTTGGTGCGCACTGGCATTTGTCACAAAGTGAGAAGCTGATGACTCTTTTCACAATGTATCCTGCAAGAGATACCACAGCCCTCCCCTCAGTGCTAGAACCAGTCCAAAACAATGTCTTATTATTATGTCTTACTATGTTTGTTTGTAGCTGGAACCACTGCATTGTTAAAAAGAACGAGCTAGTGGAGCGTAAGGAAGTTAAGTGTTTGCTGAATTAGTCTCCAGATTTCTCACATTTTGTCTGATATACTAATGTTTAGTTTTGTCACAAATGTTCTCTTATTCTCAGAATACTGCTCTACCTTGCAGACTGACTCCAGGTGTTCTTCGGTCAGCTGAAAATGAAATATGAAAGCCAGTTTAACCAGAAACATTACCCAGGTTTTAAATTGTTAAATTGTATAAGAGACCATCTTGAAACTTGATCTTGACAGTCAACATTACATTTACCACAATGTCTAGAGCAGAAGTGTGTTGACATATATTTTCAAAGTTTTCTACATGTCAACAAATCTGAATGTTTTTAATAGCATTTGGACAACAATACAGGTTACTAAACAGTGGGGTAAAAAAAAAAAAAAAAACAGGCTAGGGATAAGCACAATACTTTTTAGCAGATCAGTTCATTGCTGTTTTGGATTCAAACAGATTTGTTAAAAAAAAATGAAAAATGCATTACTTACATTTTCTGGATAAGTTAGGTGTCCTGCTAGTTTTTATGATGTAAACCTACAAATATGCTGCCACTTCTTGTCAGGGGTGGCACTTTCAGGGGGGCTCTCTGTGCTGCTCTGATGATCCAGGCTTATTTCCTGGGAGTGGGGGAAACAAACAAGCACTGCAGTAATACATTGAAAAACAATAGTAAAACATGATTTGTAACTTCCAGAATATTAGGTTAAAAGAAGTCTAATCTAAGGCTTTTACATTTTTATTTTTATTATTATTGTTGTTGTTGTTGTTGTTGTTATTGTTATTATTATTATTGTGATTATTATCAGCTCGTTTCCAGCTTTTTCGATTATTATTTTTTTTACTATATATTAAATATATAATATTAAATATAATAAATAAAATAATATATATAAATATATATATATAAAATTTTCACAATCAAATAAGTCACTTTTAATTGTTCATTTTCTTGTGAGTTTTCGCTATTGAAATGTTGTGTAAATATATGCAATAATTACTGTTTACTATGTGCAATGATATGAATTTTGATAACTATACAATTAAACTGTTAAAATGTACATTTTGGTATTATTTCGTTTTTTAAAAAAATATTATGACACGATGAATGCATTTATCACTCAATTGAGTATTTTACATGGGAGATCATAAAGTTTATAATCTATGACCATAGTAGTTTCGGAATTCCGGCCCTTCACTAGAACAGCCAAGACTCATTTTGACAGTTTCCAAATTTTAAGTGCTATAACTTTGTTGAATGAAAAAAATGCAATACTGCTGTTACATGACTACCTAAAAGTGTCTGTATTTTGATTTTTTTAAAAATTAATAATTAAAAATGACACAAAAGACGCACGTCATTTCGCGGGGCTTCATTGATACATTTTTCGCGCGGTTTGCATTCTTTTGTCTCTCTTGTCTCCAACTTCACTAGCTAGCGGTCTCCAGCTGTGCTTCCTTACGAAATCATTTGTTTATTATTATCTACCTTTTCTTGCTAAATTGTTGATATTGATATGACTGCCATGGAGTCCAAAAAGGAGAGAATGAAGGGGAATCTGAATACTGCCGAAGCCCTGAAAATGTTTCAGGACCTGGAAAGTGGTGATTCTGATGGAGGGGCTCTATCAGAGTTTGGAGAAGACAGCGACTGTTCCTGGGTACATGAAAATTGATTGATTGATTGATGAGCAGCTGTTCCCCACAAAAGCCTGCTGCAAATTTACACAATACATGGGCAATAAGCCCGATAAATTCGGCATAAAATTTTGGTTGGCTGCAGATGTCGAATCTAAATACCTGTTGAATGGGTCTCCATATCTGGGGAAGGAGGAGACGCGGAGCCCAGGTCAGCTCGTGGGAGAGAGTGTGGTGATGAAACTGGCGGAGCCATTCTTGGGGAAGGGTTGAAATATCACCACGGACAATTTCTTTACGTCTCTGAAACTGGCCACTGCCTTACAGGCAAAGAAGACCAGCCTGGTTGGCACTTTGGGCAGGCAGAAACGGGAGTTGCCCCCCTCCGTGAAGCACGAAGGTGTGCTGATGCGACTCTGACGGTGTACCAGGCAAAGCCGAGGAAAAACGTATGCATCCTGAGCACCGTGCACACAGGTGTGGGCACTTTCAGTGGGGCGAAGGCAAAGCCAGAGGCGGTCACGTACCATAACAACACCAAGTACGCCATGGACGTCCTGGACCAGATGGCGAGGGCGTACTCCATCAAAGGCGGTACGCGAAGGTGGCCAGTGGCGGTGTTTTACAACATCCTTGACCTGGCTGGAATAAACGCCCGCATCTTGTTCCAGGAGTGTACCAGCAGCAGGATAGCCAAAAGGAAGTTCCTTCAGCAGCTGGCAGAGGAGCTGAGGGCCGAATTCATGGAGGGTAAAGGGGCCGCGCGGCAGGTGGCACAAGGTGGGCAGCAGAGAAAACAACCACCGCAGCAGCAGCAGCAGCAGACACCAAAACGGAGGCAGTGCCAGGTCCGAAAGAGCTGCAAACAAAATAAAACATCTGACACTTGCAGCAAATGCCACAAGCCCGTGTGTGGAAGTTGTGCAAGGAGAGCGGAGGTAATCTGCATATCTTGTGACCAGTAATCACAGTTTTTGTGATTGTTAAGTGCCGGTACTTAATGTAATTAGTTTATAAAATCTGTATTATATAATTGGATGTTGTTTTATTGTTCTACTGCCTAAAGTTCTTTCTCGGCTCTATTTTTTTGTTCTTGTTTTAGATCAGCTCTTTTCCAGTTTTTTCAATTATTGTTATTATTTTTTATTATATAATATTAAGTGTTAAAATAAAATGTTTCGTTTATCATATAATAATAAGATAAAATAAAATGTTTCATAATCAAATTAGATACAGCCCCAAAACATCACTGCTCTAGAGGAGATCTGCATGGAGGAATGGGCCAAAATACCAGCAACAGTGTGTGAAAAGCTTGTGAAGAGTTACAGAGAACGTTTGGCCTCCGTTTTGCCAACAAAGGGTGACCAAATACTTATTTTCCACCATGATTTGCAAATAAATTCTTTAAAAATCAAACAATGTGATTTTCTGGGTTTTTTTCCACATTCTGTCTCTCATGGTTGAGGTTTACCCATGTTGACAATTACAGGCCTCTCTAATCTTTTCAAGTGGGAGAAATTGCACAATTAGTGGTTGACTAAATACTTATTTGCCCCACTGTATCTTACAGAGTGTGCACAGAGAATACCAGCTTAGTGGCTGAGAAACACTGGCACATTTAATTATTTACTTCTCTGTTGTATCAATCCACCACTGAAAATCAAATGAAACTGCTCCACTGAGACCGCCCTGTACAACAAAACTCAAGCTAAATGTTGTTAAAAGCTCCGAATGGATCACAGACAAACATGTTTCTGTTCCAGAGGCAGAACCGCTCTGTGTAACGGCCACAACCACATTTAGTTTCTGTGGGAATTTCACTGTGCTTAATGGATGACTGCATCAGAGTATTATCCAGGAGCTCCAGTAATTAAAATGATTTTAATCACTGAAATTAGTATCTGTGCTTTTCCCAAGATAACGCTATCATCCAAATGGTTCTCTTTAATACATAAATTACACATATTTTTCTACAGAATGTGCCAAGCTCGCAGAACAGGAGGAAACATGGCAGCCCGACACCTTTGAGGGATATAAATGAGCACAGTGAAGAAGAAAGACCACAAAACCTCACTTCATCATAACACAATAAATACAGGATTTACAACAACACACAGAAACATCCTGTCACACATGTTAATGAGACATTAATGACCAGATGAAATCATTCAGACTGATGATCATCTGTTACCATTAAAGCTCCACAAAGGTCCAGAGTTGTCTTTTCACTTTCCTCCTCCTCTCTCTCTCTCTCTCTCTCTCTGAATGAGTCATGGTGATGAAAGTTGTCCTTCCTCTTCTTATGAGTGTTTCAAAGACACCGTCAGAACTACCTATCAGATCTATTTGACATTCTGTCAGTGAACACACTGAATGTCACATCTGTCATTATATCCTGAATAATGTGTGTGGTGACCTCCTGAACCATCAGAGAGCCATATTTTTACACAGGTATTGGTTTATCACATTTTTGTGGAGGAAAGTGAGCGAAGAAGTCACACTACTTGGTTGAGGCTGTAATGACCCCAGCGCAACCCAGAGGTATGGAGATGTAACGTAAGAGCAATTTTCAGACATGGCAGACGTAACCAAAATTGTGCTGCATTTAACCATCCTAGCAGGACTTCTTACACATTTAAATATAAATGTAGATCTAGTCTCCCACTACACTGTGGAACAGAGGTGTCAGAATGCTCTATGAAGGGAGGCGTTACTGCTACATCCAACACTCCCACAACTGATGTGAAGGACAGACCACGTTGAGATCAACTATCAGTGTTGTCTAAAAACTTGCCTGCACACTTTACTATTTAGCAGAAAAGGAGAGACTATGGAAGACTGCAAATTTCTTTGGACTCTGCAGAAAGATGGTGTCGGAAATAGTAGGGCAGGTGTGTGCAGCAATTACGTTCCACTTGGGCCCTGTGCATATACAGTTACCTTTCACTGAGTCCAAAGTAGAGGAACTGACAGCAGGGTTTAACCAAACCCATGGCATCCCTCAGTGCATCAGCGCCTTGGATGGAAACACATGGAAATAAAGCAGCCATCCCCAAATTCCACAGGTTACATGAAAGAGGAGGTCTCAGTCACAGTGATATGGCCGGGTAGCGTCCATGATGAAGTTGCATACTGAACACGTATTTGAAATATGTAATGATCCCCTCCACAAGAAAATAAATCCTACATCACCAGGAGTGTACAGGAAGAAGTATCTGCCAATCATTCTCTATGCTGTTGAATGACAGATCTGTAAGTGACGTATGGATATTTTAAGACGTTGTCCACAAAATTACCAATACCTGCACACAATTATGACAACATAGCACAGGCACAATTTGAATACAAACTGTCTTACCGAGCCATGTCCCATTAACCAGATGATCCAAGCCCTCAGTCTTCACTATGAGCTTGTTGTCCAAACTTAAGCTGGCCAAGGATCTGAAATCACATTATTGGTCAATCCATAGGATGTCTGCAAACGGCAACCTCTCCAATACCTGAACTTCTGTATTCCAGCCGTAGTTTAAGGATTTTACTGAAGTGGCTTTTCTCTGCCTTTGCAGTGCGCCCAGCCTGATCCTGACGAAGTTGCTCCAACGCTGCCTTTTTCAGAATCTCCTTGTGCATCAAATGGGCTTAGATTAACCTACAAAATCAATCATCATGCTGTTAGTAGCTTGGAGGAGGGATTGACTTCATGTTGTCACACTGCTCAAGGAATTAAGTAGATCCATATATTTTTAATTTTGTAATTTAGAGCTTGGTTTGTTCAGTCAAAGATACTGATATTGTTGATCCAGGGGAGATAGAGGTTACCTTACAGTCATGTTATTTTCCTTATGTTCAACAAATTCAAAGTAACATTTGTATCTCCAACCGTCAAATGTTGCTTTACGCAGCGTGGGTTCCTCAGGCAAGTAGCATGCAGCAGCATGTTCTGCTCGTGTTGTTGACGCTGTCATTGTTATCCCATCTCCCCTTGCGGGT